>NC_137781.1:13293029-13345529 GCF_963455305.1 Plecotus auritus | reverse complement strand
AAAAATTTAGAATTGAAAAATATATTCATGAATGTAAATACGATTCCTCTATATTAGACATAAAAAGAAAAGTAGCAAATTGAGAGGTAATACCAGGAATATACCCAGGATAGAGCATAAAAGATAAATCAGAAAGAGCAGTTCAGAACCCCAGATAACAGACAGAGAGTTGCCAGCATAGTAATTTGGAGTAAGAGGATAGAGAAAATGAGGGAGAGCAATTGTGGAAGAAATGTTGGCTGAGAATTTTTGTTCATACTGAAAAAGAATGCGCCAAATCCTGAGCAGGACAACTGAGAATAAACTGTTCCAATAAAATCAAGGACAAAGAGAAAAAAATTAAAGCAGAAGACAGATTACCTGTTACAAAGTGGTAATTACAAAGCAGGGGACCAATAATATCAAAAGCCAAAGGGGCAAAGGACCTAAATAGACACTTTGCGAAAGAGGACATACAGTAGGTCAAGAGACAAGAAAACATGCTCAAAGTCACTAATCATCTGAGAGATGCAAATCAAAACGACAATGAGGTACCATCTCACACCTGTCAGAATGGCTACCATCAACCAACGACAAGTGCTGGGAGGATGCGGAGAAAAAGGAACCCTCGTGCACTACTGGTGGGAATGCAGACTGGTGCAGCCACTGTGGAGAACAGTATGGAGTTTCCTCAAAAAACTGAAAATGGAACTCCCATTTGACCCAGTAATCCCACTTCTAGGAATATATCCTAAGAAATCAGAACCACTAATCAGAAAGGACATATGCACCCCTATGTTCATAGCAGCACAATTTACAATAGCTAAGATTTGGAAACAGCCTAAGTGCCCACAGCAGATGAGTAGGTTAAAACACTGTGGTACATCTACACAATGGAATACTACGCTGCTGTAAAAAGGAAGGAACTCCTACCATTTGCAACAGCATGGATGGAGAGCATTATGTTAAGTGAAATAAGGCAGTCGGAGAAAGATAAATATCCATGATCTCACTCACTTGTGGAATATGATGAACAACATAAACTGAGGAACAAAAATAGAGCCAGAGACACAGAAGCATCAAACAGACTGTCCAACCTCAGAGGGAAGGCAGGGAAGGGGGGTTAGAGAGCAAAAAAACGACTTGTACGCATGCAGCATGCACATGAGCATAACCCATGGACACAGACAGTAGGGGGGTGAGGGCCTGACTGGGGGGAGGAACAGCCAGGGAGAGGTCAATAGGGGGAAAAGGAGACAAGCATAATACTTTAAACAATAAAGAATTTTTTTAAAAAAAGCCAAATGGTTCTAATGGAATAACATCATCAAAGTACTGAAGGAAAAACAAACGTTCGGAATCCTCACACAGCTTCACTATCTTCATGAGTGAGAGCAAAATAAATACATATTTTCACATTTACAAATGCCAAGGGCGTTTTCCATTCACAGATCCTCACTGAGAAGACCACCGAAGGATTTGCTTCAGCAAGAAGAAAAGTAAACCCAAAGCGATGAAATGAGTGCAAAGAGTGCCCCACATAGGGAAAAGGATGTTGGTAGATTAACTCTGGAGTATAAATGTGGGTGAGACATTCATTACCTGAAGATGCATAAGTCAAAAAGGAAATGTTGTAACCTGGGGGGAAAAAAAGAGAGATAATTCACCAGTTTTAATTGGGAAGAATTTGATCGGCTTGAGATTGTCTTTGTCCAGCCATTCAGCAGAGGAGGGATGAGTGACCAGCTTCTACCGGTTGATTTATACTCAATAGGTATTTCAAGAAAGACTTAGGTTAGCTGACCTGAAGCCATCCCTGGTCTATTCTTCATGTTCAGATCCAGGAGCTTCCAAAGGGAGTCGTCGGCAAGCTTTTAATTGAACCTTTGGCACGGGTCCCAGGGAGAGCTCCCCATGTTCAAACGAATCATGGGATGGACGTGGGGGCTTTCAGCAATCCAGTCCCGCAAGTCTTCCAGACAAACACAGTATAAAGACTTCTGGAGGAACTCAAGCTTAAAGGAAGAAGGGACATGGGACCTATGAAAAAATCCTGCAGCACTAAAGAAGATGCACGATCCCAAGGAACATCTCCCATCTCGAGTCAGTTGCCTTGAAGATAAAGCTGCCTTGTATTTCCAATGAGATAAAGGAATTCATCAGGTTATTCAGTGAAGAGGTCGGCCAAAAAGAGAGAAAGTGAAACAAAATGACACCCATAAATCAGGAAATCAGGTCTTTTGAGAATGATATCCCAAGTGCCAAATAAATCAATCTAAAATATTTTAAATGAAGTATGGAGACGATGGATATGAAGAACAGGACGCTCACCCAACATCCAAACTGTGACTAAACCATTCCTGCAAAGAAGAAACAGCTAGTTAAGAATCCTATCTAATAAAGATGGAATGTGCAAATTGACCGTCACACCATCACAAATATGGCGGCGCCCAGAGCCACAAGATGGTGGTGCCCAGTCCCCTTAGCCCTGCCGGAGTCCCATGGTCCTTTCAGCCCAGCTGGGGGCGGGGGGAGGGCAGCAGGTGCATGGTGCAGCTGGACCCACCCGCAGCCCCCCAGGGCTGGCCCGAGGTGCAGGCAAGCCTCAGATGGCGGCTGCCCGGCCGGCCAGGGCCACCCGAGGCTCAGGTAACCAGGGCCAGCCAAGGCTTGCGCTGCCAGCAGTGGCAGCAGCAGAGGTGTGATGGGGGCATTGCCTTCCCCTGATCACCGGGTCCCTCCCGCCGCTGAGGGCTCCCGGACTGTGAGAGGAGGCAGGCCGTGCTGAGGGAACCCCTCCTTCAGTGCATGAATTTTCATGCACCCGGCCTCTAGTCAATTATTAAAGTGGCCAGAATTAGAGAGGTGGGGAGGAGATTGACATAGAAAATCTAGACAACATAGTCTTAAACCTCAGGGAAAATTATAATTATAATCTGATACTCAGTTGGGGGAGGGAGTAAGGTCACATTAAACAGGTTAAAATCAACCTTGCTTCATAGATCTCTTCTAAAATAGTCCATTTAAGCCCTAGCTGGTTTGGCTCAGTGGATAGAGCGTCAGCCTGTGGACAGAAGGGTCCCAGGTTCGATTCTGATCAAGGGCACATGCCTGGATTGTGGGTTCGATCCCCAGTGGGAGGCATGCAGGAGGCAGCCGATCAAGATTCTCTCTCATCATTGATGTTTCTCTCTCTCTCTCCTTCTTCCTTCCTCGCTCAAATCAACAAAAATATATTATAAAATAAAATAATAAAATAGTCAATTTAAGTTAAAAAAAGGAAGTGGAAACTCTGCAGCCCCCTGAAGTGTAGCCGTGACCCACAAGGATCTCTTCTAGCCACCGGTTAATTGCTCATTACAAAGGAAACAGAAAGAGAGACTAAGATTTGCAGAGACTGAAAAACATTAATAATCGCAGTGCTGTTTATGCAGCGAGTCTTCAAAAGCATTCACATCTCTGTGGTCAGATTTCGTGACAGCACCATGAAGGCTCAGGCCTCTGTGAACTCGCCTACCCGGCCGCGTGAGCTGCACCTGGCCACGCTCTTCTAACAAACCACAGAAGTGACGGGACGTCGCCTCCGAGATTAGGTTACAGAGAGATCCTGGCTTCCATCCTGCTCCCCACCTCTGCGCTCTCTTGCCTTCTCCCCTGCTTGCTCTGAACAAAGCACTGCCAGGGGGTGAGCTGCCCCCCTAGTCCCATGTGGCAGGAAACCTGTAAGTCTGGCAAACAGCCAGCCACATGGGTGAGCTTCCTCGGAAGCAAATTCTCCCTCGGTTACGCCTCGAGGTGACTGCAGCCCGGCCAGTACCTTGATGACAGTCTTATTAGAGACCCTGAGCCCAAGGACCCCGCTAAGCCACGTCTTGTGAGATAATAACGTTTGCTGTTTGAAGCCACTACATTTTAGGGTAATCTGTTACATGGCGCTATGTGGCTAATATACCTATCGTCTGGTTATATGTTAGATTTTAAAAGAATGGGAAAGGGACAACAGAAGAGAAGAGGGAAGCTCAGCGGGGCATGATATTTTTTTCTTCACGAAAGGGAGTAAGAAACAATACCAGCTTTGACTCAGCACAGAACAAATAATTTTTTTAATGTTTTAAGAAATTATTACTAGGCCCCAGCCAGTGTGGCTCAGTGGATAGAGTGTTGGCCAGCAGACTGAAGGTCCTGGTTTGATTCCGGTCAAGGGCATGTACTTCGGTTGCAGGCTTGATCCCTGGCCCTGGTCAGGGTGCATGTGGGAGGCAACCAATCGGTCTCTCTCTCTCTCTCTCTCTCTCTCTCTCTCATTGATATTTCTCTCTCTTTGTCTCTCCCACTCGCTCTAAAATTCAATGAAAAAATATCCCCGGGTGAGAATTAACAACAACAAAAAAGGATTACTAGAATTAACAATCTAGTCTCAGAGGACCGTGTGACTGAATTACGTCCAAAGGAAGAATAGGAATTCGCCAAAAGGGAAGGATGGGGAGCAGTGGCCCACCTCAGTGGGAGAGGCTATTCCGCCAGAGGAGGTGGGAGTGGAGACATGGAGGCAACATGCTTAGGAAAACCACCATGCACCTCGATGGTCTACAAACCTAGCACCATGCACACTGCTTCTCACACTGCATCACAGGGGCTAGAGCAGCGGCTCCCAACCTGTTTGGGCCACGCCCCACCGAAGCATCTCGAACATCCTGATGCCCCCTTGCCCCATGACATATAATTCTCATTATTCAAAAAGTGAGCCCCTCTTCACGTGGAGGAAGCCTCAAAGGCCATGAACTTGGTCTAAACAAGCTTCCAAAGAACATGGCACCCATGAGAGAGAAAAATAAAAGAACGGAAGGACTGAGGAAGAAATCACTAAAAAATGGTTAAAAAAATAATAATATGAAGTGACATGGAAAAATAGCAAATAAGGTTTCAAAACATAGAGAACTAAAATGCATAAGTGTCACAATACATACTTATATACCGTATATGAGGCCCCTAGAACCATAAGAAATGCAAAAAATTCAGTTAACAACTCACTCTCAAATTGCCCCCCTTAAAAATCAAATTGCTGCCTGGCCAGCATGGCTCAGTGGTTGAGCACGTCGACCTAGGAACCAGGAGGTCACCATTCCATTCCCGGTCAAGGGCACATGCCCAGGTTGCGGGCTCGATCCCCAATGTGGGGTGTACAGGAGGCAGCCGATCAATGATTCTCTCTCACCAAAACCGGTTTGGCTCAGTGGATAGAGCGTCGGCCTGTGGACTGAAGGGTCCCGGGTTCGATTCCGGTCAAGGGCATGTACCTTGGTTGCGGGCATATCCCCAGTGGGGGGTGTGCAGGAGGCAGCTGATCGATGTCTCTCTCTCATCGATGTTTCTAGCTCTCTATCCCTCTCCCTTCCGCTCTGTGAAATATCAATAAAATATATTTTTTTAAAAAAATGATTCTCTCTCAACACTGATGATTCTGTCTCTCTCTTTCTCCCTTCCTCTCTGAAATTAAAAAACAAAAACATTTAAAAGAAAAAGAAAAAAGAAAATCAAATTGCCCCCCTATGGGGAGTGTGCCCCACGTTGGGAACCCCTGGTCTAAAGCAAATGCGGCCGAGTGTGAAGTATAACAAAAAGCAAGTGGCTGAGGAACGTGAAAAGGGCAGGTGGAGGACGTAGTCAAGCACGTCAAACTCATGGCCAGTGGGCCCCATGCCTCGAGTCACGCGGCCCACCGGCTGTGCGTTTGACATGCTGGATGTAGAACCTATCTGGTGAGAGAGGAATGAGGAGGCCGGGAGCATGAGACGTGGAACCCAGGGAAAGTTCCGTCCACAGAGGCTAAGTCAGCAGAGAGGGGTAGTTAGTGCAAACACCCAGACAGTGCCCATTCCACCAGAAACCGAGGCATCGAGACCACAGGCACAGCCTC
Organism: Plecotus auritus; assembly: GCF_963455305.1. Classification (NCBI taxonomy): domain Eukaryota; kingdom Metazoa; phylum Chordata; class Mammalia; order Chiroptera; family Vespertilionidae; genus Plecotus; species Plecotus auritus. The sequence goes on along the minus strand of NC_137781.1, from coordinate 13,339,633 downwards.
CTTGGAAAAGCTTGGACAAGCAGAGAAGAGTGGAGACGGAGTGAGATCCAGGGAACGTTCGTTCTGAGTTTTGATCTTAGGGTTGTTTCAGATACCTGCTGCTGCATACCCAAGCACCCTAAAACTTAAAATCAAGGACTGCTTAAAACAAAGATTTGTGACTTCTCTGGATTCAATTAATGAAGCAGTTCTTCCGCTGGTCTCTCCTCTGCTCACTCTTGGGGCTACATTCAACGAGTGAGTCATTTGACGGCGCTAGTTGGGACACGAGGCTTCTTTCTCCATGTGTCTCAATACCTCACTCCCCACCCCGCCCCCCAAAAATGGTCTCTCATGCTCCAGGCCTCATCCTCACGGCCATTCTCTCCAGCAGGACAGTCGGGGTTTCTTTAGGATGTGGCTCCAAAGGGAATAATCCAAGAGAGGTAAATGCAGTGTGCATGCACTTCCCAAGCCTCTGTCTGCATCACTCCTGCTACACAGCAAATCATGGTCAAGCCCAGAGTCCACATGGGGACTACACAAGGGTGTGCATCTGGGGAGACCTGGGAGGGGAACCTATCAATATAATAGTCCAGCCTGGCCGGCATGGCTCAGTGGTTAACCTACAAACCAAAAGGTCACAGCTGGATTTCCGGTCAGGGCACATGCCTGGGTTGTGGGCTCAATCCTCAGTGTTGGGCGTGCAGGAGGCAGCCGATCCATGATTCTCTCTCATCATTGATGTTTCTCTCTCTCTCTCTCTCTCTCTCTCTCTCTCTCTCTCTCTCTCTCTCCCCCTTCTTCTCTGAAATCAATAAAAAAAATTTTTAAAAAAATAACAATCCACTATAAGGGTGGTTTATTTCTCTCCTTAATACAGCAGACAGTGGCTCAGTTGGTTGAACATCATCCTGTGCACTGAAAGGTTGCCAGTTTGATTCCCCGTCAGGGCACATACCTGGGTTGCGGGTTCAATCCCAGGCTGGGGCACATGCAGAAGGCAACAAATTGATGTTTCTATCTCACATGGATGTTCCTCTCTCTCTCTCTCTCTCTCTCTCTCTCTCTCTCTCTCTCTCTCTCTCTCTCAGCATGCTCTCTGGTGAGGATTTTTTTTTTTTAAGTTTATAGGTTGAGCCCAAAAGAACTAGATGAAAGGAAGACTTTGAAGATACCGGAAAGAGAGATTATTGCTAACGGGGTCCAAAGGGTTTGCTTGGTGGGGGAAGGAAGGAGCACCATCTCCCACGACTAGAGGAAGAGAGAGTGAAACTGGGCGTGCATATATACTGGTTAGATCGCTGAAGGAAATGAAAGATGTGTCCAGACATGTGACTCTGGAGGAGAGACCTGGAGTGAGTGGTCACACCCTCGTTTTGCTTCTCTGTCCACACTCAGTCCGCCGGGTGAAGCCGAGGAGGCTGGTGACAGCACTGATCCAGGTTTAGAATTTGGTCGTTGGAGAGTGGTGCCAGGGAACGGTGGGTTACTGGAGAGAGTGATCTGAACAGCAGAAATGGGTTTCTGGCTCCATTGGTAAGAAAGAGAGGCCGGGAGAGGGCTGACTGAAGAACAAAAGGGTTCTTCTGTCAGGAAACTGGATGTCTCTATAGGATCAAAGCAGGAACGAAGATGTGAGAAAAGGAAGAGAAGCTGAAGCCCAATGAGGCCCCAGGATTGTAGGGATGGGCAGACCACATGAACCTTTAAATCCAGGAACGGAAGAAAATCCAGTGGGTGCAAAGTTCTAAGCCAGTCTCCAGTACCAGCAGTGGATGATGGGAAATGACCAGGAAGTACCGCTGGGTTCGATTCCGGGCAAGGGCACATGCCAGGGTTGCGGGCTCAATCCCCAGTAGGGGGCGTGCAGGAGGCAGCCGATCAATGATTCCCTCTCATCATTGATGTTTCTCTCTCTCTCCCCCTCTCCCTTCCTTCCTGAAATCAATAAAAATATATTTTAAAAATTAAAATAAAAAATTATTTGAAAGAAGAATTATTTGTGGAATAAACAAATGACTTTCATCCATCTTCCTCGCTTTACAGATGAGAAGACGGAAACCCCAAAAGATGAGACGTATTGCTCAATGTTACATAGCTAGAATTCAGCTAGCCAGAGCTTCCTACCTCCTTACAAAACCACACTGACTGTGTTTCCTTCCCAACCTTGTCAGAGGTGACTGATGATTTCATTATTTTGTTATCTCAAAACTATTTAAATGGCGTTTGTCATTCCTTGGGTGCTGGGGTGGAATATCCCAAAATCGAATGAATAAAGGGAGTGGTTACAAAATCTTTCTTTGTGGCCTCGAGGGATTTACTCAACTTATTGGAAATGCGTCAGATGTATGCCTCTCTGAAAGGCATATCCACAGAAGCTGGTCCTGCAACCAGGCCCTCACCAGTTTGCCAACATTTCATCATTCTCTTCTCTCCTGGTGCTGTGGTCTCGTCTTCGTTAAGACTCAGGAAATCAGCCCTCGCTGGTTTGGCTCAGCCTGTGGGCTGAAGGGTTCCAGGTTAGATTCCTGGATTTAAATGTTCGTGTGGTCTGCCCATCCCTACAATCCTGGGGCCTCAGGGGCACAGGCCCAGGTTGAGGGCTCAGTCCCCAGGAGGGGGCATGCAGCCAATCAGTGATTCTTTCATCATTGATGTTTCTAGCTTTCTCCCTCTTTCCCTTTCCTTCATCTCTGCAATATATATATATATATATATATATATATATATATATATATATGTATGTATATATATATATATATATATATATATATATATATATATTTTAAAGGCTCAGAAAATCAGGAAGAAACACAACACACACACACACACACACACACACTACAGCTGTCCACCCATAATCATCATAGATTTTTTTGCCATAGACTCTATAGGATTAAAGAAATGAAGTAGCCTCCGGTTGAGTAGGTCTGAGGCTGTTAGAGCATTCCGGGCTATTATCCTGAAAGAACAATGAAAACATCTCCCCCAAAGGCTATTGTCCTTTCTGGAATCCAACTGAAGAAGAAGGGTGGTGACACGCTCCTCTTTCCCACTGGACCAAAATTTCAAAGCTCCGAATGTGTGGTAAATCTAGCCAAAGATAAAGATTTGCAGGTGTTTTTTGCATAAAAGCAAGAAGGGCAGATGTATCTGAAACGTGCTTCTAACCAAGTGGGACAGCTGCAACCCATTAGGGGGTGTCCTGACGAGAGAAAGTGAGAGGGGAGGTTGGGGCTGAAAACCTGCTCTGCAGAAAGGCAAGGGTGCGGATGTGTGGGGACCCTTCCGGTGTGTGGGAACCCTTCTGTCAGGATCTGAGGACGCCGAGGTCCTGAAAAAGGTTACCTTTCCAGGGGTAAACATACCTCTCTGCCAAATAACCCCGCTCCTCTTCTTTCTTTCCTTTGGTCCAGTTATCTTTGAAATGTCAGGCCTTCTCTTTCCTCAAGTACACCTACATGTTTTACTGTTTAAGACTTGGCAGCCGCCTCTGATAAAGAGAACATTCTCCTCTGTGAATGCACAGGCCTTCCCTTTCCAACACTCATGGAGCGCGACCCGTGTCCCGACTCGGCTTCTCACACTCCCCCAGAACAAAGCCAAGTTGTCACCGCGGGCATGACTGGCCGGTTACTCACCGGCTGTTATGCGCCCCGTTCCAGACTCCCAAGGAAACCACTAACTTTTATGAATGTGTGTGTGGCAAAGGCTGTTGTTGCAAAATACCCACAGCTGTGAAAGGGATTCGGAGGTGTGTGATCCCAGAATGGACGTGAGGAAAGTCACTGGGTTTTTGTTAAGATGCAGGTTCTATGCCCTGGGCTTGCTGCTGTCCTCCCTCTCGCAGGCAGCCCTGGATTAAACTTCAGTGACTGGGCTAGATGTGCGCATAACATGTCAGCAGGGCCTCCTTCACCGAGCTCACGGGGTCTGTTTCCTGTATAATGTCTCTCACTTGCTTTACTGGCCTTCTGACAAACCATTAGTGTTGGGCATTTGGTTAATTACTAAACTCCCGGTGACAGACTCAACTGGCCTGTTAAAACTTGTGCTGTAATTTGAAGATGAAAAGCCACACCTCTGGGAAACGTTGGTGTCAAAACAGATTTGGCCTGTGGACTGAAGGGCCCAGGTTCGATTCCAGTCAAGGGGACATGACCCGGTTGCGGGCTCGATCCCCAGTAGGGGGCGTACAGGAGGCAGCCGATCAATAATTCTCTCTCATCATTGATGTTTCTATCTCTCTCTCTCCCTCTCCCTTTCTCTCTGCAATCAATAAAAATATATTTAAAAAAATAAGAAAACAGATTTGATATTTAAGAGGAGGTGTTAGAAGTTACCATTGACAAAATGGATTTCCAAGCACAGTTAGCAAGACCTTTTTAGAAAGTCTTCAATTAGGCCATTTACAAAAAGGTGCCTTTTAAAAAGCTACAGGTCAGGAACATATTTTTAAATCTCTTCATGTATTCATTTATGGGTCATGCCCATATTCATGAAGCACCTACTGTGTGCAGAGCACTGTGCTAAATTCGGGAAGAATCAACAGTCTCTTCGAAAATTAAGGGACATGCCAGTGCACTTCTGGACAATATTTTACTTAAGATCAAGGAGAAAATCATGACTAAAGCATCAGCATGTTTGGTTGGAATATTCTCCTCACATGACCCAGGGTTTGTGGATTGAGGGCCTGTGTTAGGAGGGTCTCTCCTAAATCCTCTATCACTAACGTCATTTAAAAGTGAATGAATGAGCCCTCGCCAGTTTGGCTCAGTGGATAGAACATCAGCCTGCCGACTGAAGGGTCCCGGGTTCGATTCCGGTCAAGGGCACATGCCTAGGTTGCAGGCTCGATCCCCAGTGGGGGGCGTGCAGGAGGTAGCCAATCAATGATTCTCTCATCATTGATGTTTCTCTCTCTCTCTCCCTCTCCCTTCCTCTCTGATTAAAAAATAATAAAAATTTTAAAAAAATAAATAAAATAAATAAAAGTGAATGAATGAGCCCAAGCAGCATGGCTCAGTGGCTGAGTGTCAACCTATGAACCACGAGGTCATGGTTTGATTCCCAGTCGGGGCACATGCCTGGGTTGCAGGCTTGATCCCCAGTGTGGGGCGTGCATGAGGCGGCCGATCAATGATTTTCTCTCATCATTGATGTTTCTTTTTTTTTTTTTTTTTTAAATATATATTTTATTGATTTTTTACAGAGAGGAAGGGAGAGGGATAGAGAGTTAAAAACATCGATGAGAGAGAAACATCGATCAGCTGCCTCCTGCACACCCCCCACCGGGGATATGCCCGCAACCAAGGTACATGCCCTTGACCGGAATCGAACCCGGGACCCTTCAGTCCGCAGGCCGACGCTCTATCCACTGAGTCAAACCGGTTTCGGCATTGATGTTTCTATCTCTCCCTCTCCCTTCCTCTCTGAAATCAATAAAAATATATTAATAAATAAATAAAAGTGAACGAATGAACAAAGACTGTTATGATGGAGGACACGGCATTATTTCATTTATCCTCCAACCCAGAACAACCCTCCAGTAAAACAGATTGTACGTTTCTATATCACTTGAGACACTATGGGTTTTCAGAGCTTCAACTGAATTTCCCTACCATTCTCTCCACTCTACGCTTCCTCATGTATCAGTTCTGTTCCCCTTCTGATTTTCCTTTATTATCCCCAATGTGGCAGCCAGCCATAACCAGGATATTTCCCTCTTCATAACTACGGGAAAAGAAATTAACCTTTCCTAACCATTGTTTCCAACAACCCCCAGGCATGTGCCCTAAATGAGGAAAAGCTTTGAGCTGATTGGACCATCCTGGAACCAATCAAGCAAAAGTCCTGAACTTTGAGCTGATTGGAGCACCCTGGAACCAATCCCTATGGCCATAAAAACACCTTGATGCTGATTGGTGTACCAGTAAGAACAGGTTACCGGAGCCAATCACCTGTGGGATTGGGGTTGGTATCTACCCAGAGGACATGCTGGGAAAGGACTGGATTGGAATTTGAGGAGGCAATCACAGCATAGTGTCTGTTACCATCCGTCTAGATTCATAAAATCTGAATTACTAAGTAATTGTTATTCAATATCAGAGATTAGCTCTGTAAAGAGGAATCTACTTCCTCTAAATTTGCTAAGTCGGATATTTAAAGATGATTTCATTTTTTCGTGAATGGGTAACTTTAAGTTGTTTTTTTTTCATAGCTTTCTTTTCTCTTAAGAATATACTGAAAACACCCCCCAAAGAAATGCTTTTACAGTTTGATATGTTATTAATTGAGAATGATTATCCCATCTTCCCTAACCCTTTCTTCCCAATTTCCAAAAGCAATATGAGCTAATTCAAAATTCTCAGAGAAATCCAAATATTTTCTCCTTCAACTTGGATAATGGCTCATTACATTTGCAGAAGATGCCACGTTCCAACATATAATGAGCTCCAAAAGTTTTCTTCAGATGTGTGTTCACCAGCCTCCCCAAACTTATCAAAGCAGAGCCTGTCCTGTCCTCACAAAACTCACCCCAAATTCAGCTCAATATGCAAAGTGCCAGTGTCAGAGATTTTCAACAACTAAACATTTCTCCTACAGTTCAATTAGAAATACAGCTCCTTGAGTTCAGAGACGTAAGTGTAGTACTAAATACTAGTAAAGTGTCCAGGGAGGCATCCACATGCAATATTTTCCTCCCACTGCCTTGGTGACAGAGAACGAGCTGTTAGGAAGGCAGGACACAGCTATCTTCAAACTATCACTGTAGTTCAAGCGTGTCAAACTCATGGCCCATGCACCACATGTGGCCCACAACGAATACTTTTGCGGCCCAGCCAATATAATGGTATGTAAGAAACATTTTAATAAAAAATTTGTAACTTAAGTTTTACAATATCCTGTTATACATTATTATTAGTAACAAACTACAACGTTCACTAATGACTGATTACTATCATCGTGTTACATCCATTTCCCTTACACGCCTTACGCACAGGTGCACCATTTCTCTCCACTAACACTAGCAGCGAATATTTTAGCAGCCGATGGCCACGTCATTAGTCTTGACTGACTTGTTTGGTGTGTGCGACAGGAAATATTTCGCTTTTGAAGAACAAGAAAAATATGTTTATTTGCATTACGCTTATTCATTTGTGCAGTTATTCAGTGTCTGGTAAGTTAATGTTCAAGAAAAAAATATTAATTTTTATTAAAATGTTCTATCATTTTATGTTAACGATGACTCATTTATTTCAGCCCTTTGTATTCAGCACGTCTCTATCAAAATAAAACTATGTTTCTATGAAAATTGAAGCTTTTGTTTTTTTGCGGCCCACATACATTTAAACCTTGTTTATTTGGCCCATGTTAGCCTTTGAGTTTGACATGCTTGCTGTAGTTGATTGTTTAAAGGCCATGAAGGACAGCCTAAATGAGGAGCTAGCTTCATACACCTCAGACATAAAACAATGGTAGCCAAATTTGCAATGTTTTCTCCACCTGTTACATTTGAAAGAACCATCCTCAGCTTTCAACTTGTCCATTTTGGAAAAAGGTATTTTTTCCTGATTGCAGAGGGTACCTGCCCCTGTGCGCACACACAGGTTGCATCACTGGCGGGCGCATTCAGGGGAGAAGTTTAGAATCAGGCCTGTGTTTGTTTTCAGTTCGGAATTTACGATCATTCTTCCTCAGACATCCCCTCCTTGATTTTGGCCATCCTGGATGCCAAAACCCAAAATGCAAGGCATACGCATTCCCCGTAGCAGGATCTGCAGGCATTTTGGTCTCTTCAACGCCTGGCCTTGTGTGAGAGGTGGAGGAACAAGGACAGTTTTCTGTCACCACAACCCTATGCTTACCTTTGGAATGGCCTCATCTCCTCTCTCTCAACAGGGAGCAGCCCTGGGGCTAGAGGGAAGAAACCGGGACACCTGAGCCAGGCCTGGGGCACACAGGCTGCCCCCCAGCAGGCAGAGGTACGCGTGCACGTGCGTGTGTTGGGAGGGGGGTGCGGGGGTTGCAGCTTGGCCCAAATGCTGCTTAGTCAGGCCCCAACGCCTCGCTGAGCTGCAGATGTGCCCAGACCTGCCACCACCACCAGGTGTCTGTGTCTGGGCCGGGAGGTGACGGAGCAACTGTGACTCTTGTCTCCTGGTATTTCCAGACAATGCAGAGGACTCTGGCGAGGCCACCTCAGAAGGCCTGTGACAGGGCAGCAGCTCCCTCCCCACCCTGTCCGTCAAAAGTCCTGCCCGGTCGGCTCTCACACAGTCTTCCTGCCAACAGCCCCAGGCCTGGCTCCTCCAGGCCACTGACGGCGCAGGTGGGAGGCAACTACCCACCTGCCCTGCTTAATATGCTCTTCCCATCATTCGTGCTCAAACCTCTACAGCCAGAAGTATCTTTTCTTTTCCTTTTTTAAATATATTTTTATTGGTTTCAGAGAGGAAGGGAGAGGGAGAGAGAGAAACATCAATGCTGAGAGAAAATCACTGGTCGGCTGCCTCCTGCACATCCCCCACTAGGGACGGAGCCCGCAACCCTGGCATGTGCCCTTGACTGGAATGGAACCCAGGACCCTTGAGTCCACAGGCTGACGCTCTCTCCACTGAGCCAAACCAGCTAGGGCTATTTTTTTCTTTTTAATACAAGGAGCCCACAGTTAAAAATACCTTTCTTGATTTAAAAAAAAATAAACTTCAAGCTCATTTGTCCCCACTGGGGAAAATTTTCTTGTGAGAGTTAGTTTCTCAAGGAGAGGCTCTTGTGCATTTAACAGAATTAGTAACATCTCCAGGGAGTCTCACTTACAAGGGAAAGTACTGGGAAAGGTGAGCAGTCCGTCAGTGGACTCCGAACCCAACGCAAGAAGGTTGTTACTAATTCTGTGTGGCTTCTGATCATTCATTGTTGTTGTTTTTAACATTTTTCAACTGCAGTTCACATTCAGTACTATTCTGCATTAGTTTCAGATATGCAGCACAGTGGTTAGACAACCGTGGACCTCGGAAAGCGGCCCCCCTGACACTGTCAGGGCCCACCTGGCCCATACACGGTTATTATGATATCATGGACCACATTCCCTTATGCTGCCATGTACATCCCTGTGACCATTCTGTAAATTCACTGGAAAGCTCAGGTGGGTTGTGAATCGTTCTGCATCAGGAGTGATATTCACCCTACAGATATCCACCCTACAAATATTTATTTCATACCTACCATATACTACAAGCTCAGGCCCCGAGAACACGTCACTATACATTACAGAGGGTGTACACGAACAGCACGTCAGCCAGATTCAGCCGCAAAACGTATTTTGTTTGACACACACCGCATTTATCAAAAATCTGCATTAGTTGCCAACTTTTAAGTATCAGAATGTTTTTAGCTTCTCTTGAAAACGCTGGAAATCTGGCGAAACGGAGCCCACATTCCCCGCTGATGACAAGCAGAGTAACAACTCCCCACCTCAGACAGGCAGCAGCTCTAGGTTCACACAGCCCCCACCTGCCCAGCCCCTCCGCATCCGCCTCGGTTCTCGGGATGGGCAGTCAGGGCACCCGGCCCTGGCACAGGCCTCACTCAGGGACGCGGCAGTCCAAGCAAGCCTGTCCTCTCAGAGGAGCTACTTCTTGCCTCCATACGAACAGGTCACCGTGATTTTTTTGATTTCGTGTCTTCCCAACTTTTCCCCTTTTTTCATAAAGAATTTTTTACATCCTTGGTATTACGTTAGAGAAGACATCCTGGTTTTCGTGCTCACGGAAAGGAGGAACTTGCCACAAAGGAACGTAGCCAGGCGGACACACAGAAGCAGCAAGTGAGGACTATCAGAGAGGGGGGGCACTCAGGGCTGCCCCCACTGGCCAGATGGAGACGCTGAGGCCCAGCGAAGGAGAGCCATGCCCAGGTCCCACCACTGACCAGGAGGAGGACAGCGGCCTGCTCTTTTCGTGACACAGGGTGGTTTCTCCGTCCCATTTTCTGCTTACATGTTGCCAAGGAGTGACAGAGGAGTCTTTCAAATCTGGGAAGAAACACAGGGGGTGACGTTAGCAATATCAGGTACCGAAATCTAAATGAAGCTGCAGAAGATTAACTAGTCATTTTCATCTGAATCTACTGATTCCCTCTATGTGGCTCAAAACTGTCATATTTGAAGAAATGCCGATCCCAATAGATTATGTTGGGAGAGGGAGCCTGTTTTCATGTCTTCTAATGATCTATTGCCAAAAATCTTCCTTGTATTTGTAACCAGGAATAGAGTTAAGCAGGCTGACCCTGATATTTTTGCAAGTGGAAAGTTTTACTAAAACAAGTATAACTCACTTGCAACAAACACAAAGATACTGAGCAAAACCTTCAGTAGGACAGGTTAAAGATACTTATGCGGGCACTTGCCTGGACGTAGATATTGTGGTGTATTTATTTATTTAAATATTTTTGTATTGATTTCAGAGAGGAAGGGCAAGGGAGAGAGAGAGAGAAACATCAATGATGAGAGAGAACCATTGATTGGTTGCCTCCTGCACACCCCCTACTGGGGATGGAGCCCACAACCCAGGCATGTGCCCTTGACCAGAATTGAACCTGGGACCCTTCAGTCCGCAGGCTGACGCTCTATCCACTGAGCCAAGCCAGCTAGGGCTTGGTGTATTTATAATAAACATATTGTGGCTACTCAATAATACTATGACCAAGAAATCTTCTGGTAGCAAATGTAAATTAATTTTTAAAAATCAGTTTTACGTGCAGCAGAAAGGAAGGGAGGACAGCCGTGTTTGCAGAACAGAGACGGTCTTATTTAGCCCTACCAATCAGTCCGGGGACAGTGTCATACCTCCTTTTAAAGGCGCTGAGGACAGGAGGGCCAGGAAAGCTTAGCCAGTTTCCAGTTGCTGGGAACCAGCTATACCCAGCTCATCTTAACTCCCACACCTGAGCTTTGTCGGCTACAACTCACAGCGCAGAAGCCACTAAGGTGATCGGTGACCACAGACATTACGACAAGGGCACATCAGAACGAGGCTAGAGAATGCAATCAGCACCATGAGAGAGGTAAATGCAAGTGCTTGGGGGTCAGAAGAGGGCAAAAGCACTGGAGTGGAGAGCTGGTGGGGGGTTGTCCCGGAAGGCTTCAGGGAAGAGGTGACATCCGGGAAAAACTTGGCAGGATGCATGGTGTTACAACAGGCAGAGAAAAGAGGGGGAACAGAGGGGGGTTGGCACCAGCTAGATCAGTGGTTCCCAACCTTCTTTTGGCCGTGCCCCACCTGAGCATCTCTAACATCCTGACATCCCCCACCCTGTGACATATAATCCTTATTATTCAAAAAGTGAACTCCTATTCATGGGGAGAAACCTAAAAGGCCATTAATTTGGTCTAAACAAGCTTCCAAAGAACATGGCACCCATGAAAGAAAAAATAAAAGAATGAAAGGACAGTTGAAGTTCTGAGGAAGAAATCACTAAGAAATCGTTTTAAAAAATAGTATGAAGTGATATGAAAAAGTAGCAAATAAAGTTTCAAAACATAGAGAACTGAAATGCACAAATATGTCACTATATACTTACTAGAGGCCCAATCATGAAATTCGTGCAAAAGAGTAGGCCTTCCTTCCCCCCCCCCACCCCCCCACCCCCGCTGCCAGCACCGGCTTCCCTCTGGAACCCGGGACCCGGGCTTCCCCCACAGCCCTGGCTTCATCCGGAAGGACATCCGGTCTAATTAGCATACGATGCTTTTATTATTATAGAACTAGGGGCCCGATGCACGAAATTCATACAAAGGGCTCGGCCCTCGCAGCCCCGGCTTCGTCCGAAAGGTCATCCGGAAGGACGTCCAGATGGACATCAGGAAGGTCGTTTGGCTATCCAGTCTAATTAGCATTTTAGGCTTTTATTATTATAGATTATTACAGATATACTAGTACTGTATATAAGGCCCCTAGAAACATACGAAATGCAAAAAATGCAGTTAATAACTCATTCTTGACTTGCCCCCCCGTGGGAACCGCTGAGCTAGATGGAAGGTACGCAGTTGGGGTTTGGAATTCACAAAGCAAAGCTTCCTAAGCACATTAGCCACGTGAGAAAAATAACTCTTCCCAACTCCTGTAAGGCAGGGCCGAGTCCCTCACAAGAGGCCAGGCAGCCTCATGCCTGCCAGAGAGGGCACAGGTGCTGCAGACCCAGGACAGTCACCTGGCCCCAATGTCCTGCACGTGTCCTGCCTGTGGAAAGGGAGCAGGGCCCGCTGGACCTCACGAAGGCGCCTCCCCCGCCCCCCCCCCCGCCCCCAGTTAGCCACACTCTTCCACATGCACCCTTTTCTCTACTTTTTCTCCTCTTCCTCCCAGAGACCTGCATCTCTCAGAGCACTGTCTGTCTGAATGCAACTCCCTTTTCCTTCCATCTCCCATCCTCCCCTCCACCTCAGCTTGCAGAAGGCTTTTTGTTTCCCAGGCCAGGACCTGTTTCACCAGCAGCAAGGTGGGTGGGTGGTAAAAATCGAGGAGGAGGCAGCAGGAACCCCAAGGCCAGCCTTCAGAGAGCATCCCTCTAGGGAACTGCATTTCCAGGAGGTTCTGTGTCTGCCCGCCGGCCCGCCCGCCCGCCCGCCGAGTCCTGCTGGCAGCTGCGGCCCATCTCCGTCAGCTCCCAGGTGTCAAGGAAGCGGCTTGCTCCTCCGGCCAGGCCCTCCTCGCCATGTGCTCGGCGCCGGCGCTTGGCGTTGGGCACATTTAATCTCACTTCACCCCTGGCACCCAATAAGAGGGGTGAAAATCTGATGCCGTTCACAGCTAAGCACGCGAGGTGGAGAGCAAGCCCCTCGCCCTGGGAACGCGGGGCAGCTGGGGCGGGACCCCTCGCGGCCACAGCGGGGAAGGGGCTTGTTGGGGTTCCCGGCAGAGCCGCCGGCGTCCCTTCTCCCCGTCGGGGCCAGAACCCCACGCGGCCTCTGGGAAGCAGCTCCCGGGGGCGCGCGCGAGGCGGGACCCGGAGGGCGCCCCGGGGGAGGCGGGCGGCGGCCCCGCCGAGCGAGACGGCAGCCAGCGAACTTCAGAGCGCGAGGCAGACGCGGACACGTCTGTGTCTCCCGACAAGTGCCTTCAAGCCCGGCGGGGCAGACACCTCCGCGCCGGCCGCCGGCGAGGTCTCCGCGGGCTCAGCGCGTCCGCGGGCGGCCCCGGCGGGCGGCGGGCGGCGGGCTCCCCGGGAGGGGCACGGGCGGGCGGGCGGCCGGCGCGGGGGAGGGGCGGGGAGGGGACCGCGCGGGAGGAGGCCCCCACCGGGCGCAGGGGGCGGGCGGGGAGGGGAGCCGCCCACTTCGCCGCGTCGCCCCGACGGCCGGAGCTTGGCTGCGGCGGCGCCCGCCGAGCCGGGGCGGACGCGGGCCGGGACGCGCGTGGGGAGCCGGGCTCCGGGCGGCCGCAGGATGGCGGAGGTAAGCGGGGCGCCCTGCGCGCGGGGTGGCCGCGGCGCCGCTCGGACCCGGGCCCGTCGGCGCCGGGGTCGCGCCCTGGCCGCCTCCGAGGCCACCTGCGCAGCGCGAGCGGGTCCCCGCGGCCGCAGGACGGCGCGGTGGGTGGGCAGCGCGGGCCGGCGACGCGCGTCAGGCCGCCCCTTCCCTCGGCGCCGCGGCCCCTACCGAGCGCGCCCGCAGCGGCGTCCACTCAGCGCTCAGCGCGCGGGCGGAAGGGCCGCTGGGACCGGGGCTGGGTTTCCGTGGGGCACGGGGACCGTGGGGACCGGCGGGCGGCAGAGACTCGGTTCCCGCCGCGCTCGGGGGCGCACCTCCAGGGGAAAAGCGCGCACAGGGTGCCGGCGGCCGGCGCATAGCGTCCCCTCGGCCGAGCTCGGGGCCGGGGACGCAGCGGAGGGGCGGGGGGCGCGCAGGGAAAAGCCGGGGGCGCGTCTCCCTGCCTCGGGACGGGGCACCTGCGGGGACTCAGGGGCCTGGGCGGGAGGTCTGTGCCCTGGGGAACGCGGCGGCGTCGGGTGCCTGTGGCCGGCGGGGCGCGGGGGGGGGGGGGGAGCAGCGGCGCGGGCGGGGGAGGCCGCTGCGTGTCCCCGCGGCCCCCGGCTGTGCCCGAGAGGCTGGGGATTTGTCATCCAGATGTGACAAGATCGCAGAGAGGCGCGGGCAGGAGGAGATCTGATACTCATCAGTGCATAGCTCGGAGCCAAACTTTCTCAAATGCGGTGTAGGAACATGTTCTTCTCATTTAAGGCATCGCTTTGTGGCTGCGCGGCTGCCACCGGCCTGACTTTGACAGTGCGGCGGAATGCCCGCGAACAGCCTTAATTGTAGGAGCGAAGTGGGGTGTGCTTGGGGTAGGAGGCGGGGAGGATCAGACACTCTTCAGGTTCAGTAATGTCCCGGGTTTTATGGCCCGCGCTCCCCGCACGCCTCTGAAGGACGGGGCCTTTAAATCAGGCCAGACGCCTGGTCGCAGCCAGGCCTCTGCTGTTAACACTTAAGGGGCCTGAAAGAGGCCCCACTGGTGTCCTGGGAATCCCTGTCAGAGGGTGTGAGTGTGTGTAGGGGAAACATGTGTTACTACAGCTTTGGGTCCACAGAGCAGATCTAGCAACAATTTTTTTTTTTTAAATATTGATTTCTTCTCATCAAAGCGACAAAGATTCTGGCTTCACCCTAAGTGAGTTGAAAAACAGCATTTTGCAGGCCCTTTTTTTCCCCCCCTGGTGATCTCTTATTCCTTGTTTATTGTTTTAAGTCACCGTTGGATTTCGTGGGATCTTTCCAATGCGATTTCTTGGACCCTTAGCTTGCAAATACGTGTTGAAATTTTGGTGCAAGGATAAATATACTGGCTTTGCAATAGTCCCTTCCCAAATCTGTTGATACATGTTAGTAAAACATCATCAAAATTGGATATGTCAAAACGGCGTTTTTGTACATCACACAAAAGAGCATTCCTCCGGGCGTTATTAATTGTCCAGGATTTGATTTTTGCTTTCAGTATAGGTGTGAAAAGATGGCCACCACTTTTGCTCTGTTTTCATAAATAACGTCGTCCTTTCGGGCAAAGAACAAGGTGTGAGTCATCATTTGAGTTCTCATCCAATAAGTTTGCCAACTTGAATTTCACCAAAAAAAGTATTACCGTTTCCACTCAGCGATCAGTTGAACACGTTCCTGTTATAGCTGAACACCGGAAAGAGGTGGTGAAATCTTCACTTAGCACCACCGCTGTTCCTACTCCAGGAACTCATAATGGTGTCCAGACACCTGTGTCGTCTAATTTGGAACATCATCTGTGCCCAGAGCCTAGAACGGGATTCAGCAACACGCTGCTCCTTCAGGCAGAGAGAAAGCGGTTAGTTCGACGTGCGTGTTTGGCTGGGAAAAAATGATCCGTTTGCTCTGGTTCGAATTCACATTAGAAAGACGAGGCAGCGTGGGCTAATTGCCATGCAAGCGTAAGCTTTGCAGAGAGGGTTATTTTTATTTTTTTTATTTTACATCTTTCCCACGCAGCCCAGGCCCACATTCTGTACCTCAGAATCCTCAGCGTGGAAGGAAGGGGGAATCCAACCTATTGGGCGAGAAAAGCCATATAGATTCTCCCTGTGGGATAATTGTGCTTTAAGTACGCTCTCTTTATTTATGAATGCTTCGGGATACATATAGATGGGAAAACAATTTTAAAGTTCAGTTTGTCGGTAAAACTAAACCGCAGCGTACGGGGTGCGGGGCCCAAGAGTGTTCAGCTTTTGGTACGTGCTTTAGAAGTTATTTTGACAGTGGCCATTAAAGAGTTGCCCTGAAGGTTCCACAAGCTAAATTACTTGCAGGAGGAGCAAGCTTTACCCCAGGGTGAATTTTCACCTCTACAGATGTCATTGACAGTGAGTTACTTTTCTCCAAAGCAGCCCTGTTGAAAAGAATTAGAAATCCCCTCGCTAAGGTAAGCACTCAGCGCTGAGTTCTCATCCTTTTCATATCTAACATCAACTCTTAGGGAGTCACTGCATTTTTTTTTACATTACCTTATTCCAAGATTTTAATTTTATTGATTGAGATACTCTATTTTTCATGACTTGCCTAAGAGATGTTCAAGATAACTGGGTTCCGCACGGAATGGGGCATCTGGAGGGATTTTAGTCTTTTTTCCTTTTAAATCAGTTTCTACCTGAAAACCTTGCTTCCTCTTATCTTGTCATGCTTTGAAGCCCTTTTTCCTAATTCTGGAAATTCCAAGATTCCAGTGTGGCCCCATTCCTCTACCCAGCCACATGCCTATTTTATCCCAAAAGGGGTTGTTCTGGGGCGGGGTGGGGGGGGGCAGCTTGGACCGTGGGGAAGTACAAAAAGGGTAGGTCTGCGCAGAGCAGGCCTGTTTTCCCAGAGTCCAATTTGGTGCCTTTTCAAACTTGGCAGAGTTGGAAGCAAACGGGCTGTTGCTGTTGCCGTCCACACATGGACTCATTGCTATAAACCAGCCCTAATGATGTATCACAGGAGGACTCTGCCTTGGGGGAAGATAATTCCACTGAGCTAATGTGAGAGAAAGGAGAGATGGAGAAATAAAATGTTGGGAAGGCCAGGTCCACGCAGAGGATGTCGAAGGAAATAGTTGTCTCAGGTAAATTGTAGTTCAGGCTGCTAACACCGCCCCCCCCCCCCCCATCCCGCCCTCGTACAGTTACATTAAATTGTCTCCTCTTACAGACGATTTCTGTGATCTTGCCATGCACTCCAACAAACGTCCAAGTTATTTTCCAGCTCTCCACCAGCTTGCAGGAGCCTTGGCCTTATTCGCTAACCCTCTAATTGTTTCTTGTCTTACTCGTTTGTGAAGGTAACATTTTTATACGGGCAGTGCTGATATTTCATGATACACCGTACTGACTTTTAAGACAGCGATCAGGATAGCATAACTAAACTGTCTGATCTTTCCTTTTTAAAGAGTTTTTTATTTGGAAAATCTAGGATGTTTGTTTGGTTTTTTTTTTTTACACTTTGTTTTTAAAATCTAGTTCTCATTAAATCCCTCAAAGAAACGTTTGCAAAATTGTACTTAGAAATGTTCACAATTTCATCGTTATTTTGCATCAGCAGCAATAGGGAGGTTGCATTGCTTATATAACTGCCCACCTTAGTTAAAATTACCCTTAAGTGTAAAAAAAAAAGAGTTCCCTAAAGTGTAAATGTCTTGTTGTTGTTGTTTCTGTTTCTCCCGGCTTCTCCCAAGCTGAGTGTTGTGTTCAGACATCCGCTACATGGGCAGTTAGCTCCTTCTGTTTTCTGTTATCAAAGGTTTCTGAAGATTACCCCTGAAGTCTCCCAAACTCAGGTTACAAAAGAAAGCGATATATTTGTCTCTCGTATTTCTCTATAGTTTTTGTTGTGGTTATTGTTGTTAGTTCGTTTTTCAAAAACAAATACTTGGTTTTGGTGTCTAAGATAATATTTGCCTATTTTTCTCTGTTTGTGTGTTTAGAACTAATAATTTTAAGAAAAAAAAGGCACAGCTGTTAAATTATTTTGGCACACAGTTTAGACTTTGATTTATAGAGATCAAAGAACGAGCATTTCCCCCATCACCTTCTTTGAACTAAGCAGTAAGAGAACATTACGAGTGTGTCACGCACACCTTCTGCTCCCAGGTAGACTTGGCCCAACATCTGTCCCGCTCTCTCCGTCCCACCTGCCCTTGCCATGCCTTCAGTCTTCTTTGCCTGGTCTCCCACTTTTCATCCCACACTCGTGGTGAGGACCCCAAACCTGTCCGTTCTCCTCCCGTGTCGTTTTCACACGCGTCGCCAATGCTGCCTACCTGGTTCCTGAGGCTTCCCAAGTCCAAGCTTGCAACTCGTGCTCATGGCATACAGGGTCTCCCCCCCTTTCAGAACCCTGATGGCTTCACGAACCCAACACAGAGACTCCCGGCCGCCCATCTGGACAGCCCCCCACACCCCCTCCCCAGGTAGCCGGTCGGGGTGGGCTCTCGCTGCCTGGGACAGATCTGCGCTGTGGCCCAGCCTCCTGGGCTTGAGACAGTCAGTGTCCAGGGTGCGCCTCCTCTGTGCCTCGGACTGGTATTTCCTGCACACGCTGCTGGGGGCATGCCTGCCGCCTCCTGGAAGGACCCTCCTCCCGCCTCCCCACAGGACGTGGCTTTCTCCCTCTGTGTTTGCTACCACACTCGAAAAGAAGCCCTAGCCGGTGTGGCCCAGTGGATAGTGCGTCAGACTGCGTACCGAAGGGTCCTGGGTTCGGTTCTGGTCCAGGGCACGTACCTCAGTTGCAGGCTCCTTCCGGGCCCGGGTGCTGGTTGGGGCTCGTGCAGGAGGCAGCCAATCGAGGTGTTTCTCTCACATCGATGTTCCTCTCTGTCTTTCCCTCTCTCTTCCACTCTCTCTAAACATCAATGGAAAAATATCCTCGGGTGAGGATTAACAAAAAAAATTAAAAAAGAAAGAAAAGAAAATGTTGGAAAGGGGGAAATTTTTATTTATCTTATTTATTTCACTTTTTATTAGAGAGAATTTAAAGCAAAATGAGAATAGTTTAACGGAGTTTAGTGACATGTGCTTGGGGATTCAACTGTGATCAACTTTGGACCAATCCCATTCATCCATCCCCCCCTACCCATTGCCCCATCATTACCAACCCTGGAGTACATTGAGGCAAATCCTGGACACCATATAATTTCTTTTTTTAAAATGTATATTATTATTGATTTCAGATAGGAAGGGAGAGGGAGAGAGAGATAGAAACATCAATGATGAGAGAGAACCGTTGGTCAGCTGCCTCTTGCACACCCCCCACTGGGATCAAGCCCACAAGCTGGGCATGTACTCTTGACCAGAATCGAACCCAGGACCCTTCAGTCCGCAGGCCAGTGCTCTATCCACTGAGCCAAAATGGGTAGAGTGACATCATATAATTTCATTCATTAATGTTCTAATATATAGCTCTAAAAGAAAAGTTTTTTATAAAAGACGAAAGCAGTATCACCATATAACACTTAAAAAATTAACAACTCTTTAATGTCATTAAATTTCCACTATTCAGATTTCTTTGATTGTCTTGTAAACTTGATATTGCCTTTGCTTGGTTCAAATCAAGATCCAAATAAGGTCCATATGTTGTCTCTCTTTTTTCTTTTTTTAATATATTTTTATTGATTTCAGAGAGGAAGGGAGAGGGAGAGAAAGATTGAAACATCAATGATGAGAGAGAATCATTGATCAGCTGCCTCCTGCGCGCCCCCTACTGGGGATGGAGCCTGCAACCCAGGCATGTGCCCTTGACCGGAATCAAACCCGGGACCCCTTGAGTCCACAGGCCGACGCTCTATCCACTGAGCCAAACCAGCCAGGGCGTATGTTGTCTCTCTTAATGTGCAGATTTACACTTTACCTTTTTCCTTGCAATTTATCTGTTGAAAAAGCTGGGCTGTTCGTCCTGTCGAATGGCCCCCACTCTGCATTTTACTTCCTTGTGATACATTTCAACATTCCTCTCTCCCCTGTATTTTCTGCGCACAGGAGTTGACCAAGAGGTTTAGTCTAATTCAGATTTCAACATATTTGGCAAGAACACCCCGTGTGTAATGGATATATCCTTCCATCCAAAGGCAAATGAGCTGGTTGTCATCTTTTTAATTAGGAGTTGAGGAATGCTGACATTCGAATTCTTTCTTTCTTTATCACTGGAATACTTCTGTAAAAGAGAATCTTGGTCTCATCGGTGAGGTGGTACTTCACAGTTCTATAAAAAAAGGAATACACAGTTGAGCCTTTCCCTTTGTTTATCGGGTGTGTGTTTTTTTAAATACGTTTTTATTGATTTCAGCGAGGAGTGGAAAGGGAGAGAAAGATAGATCAGTGATGAAAGAATCGGTGATCGGCTGCCTCCTGCACGTCCTCTACTGGGGATCGAGCCCGCAAACCGGGCATGTGCCCTGACCAAAATCAAACCCAGGACCCTTCAGTCCATAGGCCGATGCTCTATCCACTGAGCCACACCGGCTGGAGCTGTTTACCAGTTTGGGGAATAATCCGTTGGCTCCCCAGCATCTCGAAAGCTGACCGGCGAGTTTTGCATTTATTTTCAGTATCTTTTGAATTGCTAGATTTTAATATAGGGAATGACTCACTAATTTTTGACAAATCGCACTGTCTGCTCAGCTATTCTTTGCCCTATCACAGTGGTCGGCAAACTGCGGCTCGCGAGCCACATGCAGCTCGTGAGCCGCGGTTTGCTACTCTGTTGACTAATAAGTTTGCCGACCACTGCCCTAGGAGCTAAATCACAAGGAACAACAACAGCCTGTGATTATTGGAATCGAGAGTCTAGGTCAGTGGTCCATTAGTCAACAGAGCGGCAACCACTGCCCCATCAGGTTGTATGACTTTTCTCCTCCCTATTGCTCCCCAAGAGCAGACACTGGGAGTTCCTCATCTTTGTACCCCCGGTTCCCCGTACCCAGTAGATGCCTTAAGCAAACAAAAAGCCCAACGTGTTAAATAAACGGGTGTCGTTTGGTTCAACTACTAATGGAAGGTGGTGGCATGAGACGGACATCTGGTCCGAGTGTTTCTCCGGGCGGGTCTCAGGGCGGTGCTGGGAGTGGCAAGAAAGCTGCCTCACACCCACACGGGCCTCATGGGTGTTCTCCCTTCACCCCAGTTGTCCTGAGACATCTGGCAAATCGTGATTCTGTTTTCAGAGTCCTCCTTGCACCTCTGTGGGTTTGCATATGTAAGAAAAACACCAGAGCACCGGCTGGTGTGGCTCAGTGGATAGAGCGTCGGCCTGGGGACTGAAGGGTCCCGGGTTTGATTCCGGTCAAGGGCACATGCCTGGGTTGCAGGCTCGATCCCCAGTAGGGGGCGCGCAGGAGGCAGCTGATCAATGATTCTCTCTCATCATTGATGTTTCAATCTCTCTCTCCCTCTCCCTTCCTCTCTGAAATCAATAAAAATATATTTTTAAAATTTTTTTCAAAAATAGAAAAAAAGGTAGAAAACTTAAAAAAAATGAAAAAAGTTAGAGAAAAATGAGAAGGCAGAAGGTAGGGAGCCCCCCCCCCCCAAAAAAAAAATCTGGTTCTAATAAGAGACGTGAGAAGTACAAACTGTGAGAGGGGCAGAGCAGCCGCAAAGCGCAGGTGGGCAGAGACCTCCTGCCCTTGAACGACACGGTTTCCCGAACCAGAGAGGCTAGGTCTGCAGCCGCAGAGAGCGGGAGTGACAACTTCATTGTCGGTGAAGAGAAAGCAAGCCCTCCCCCACACGCTAAGGTGGGACAACTGCCTTGGAAGCTACCCTTGTGTTACAGATTGGCAGGGTTTTCCCCCGGGACTCAACTACATAAACAGCAATTGTCTGTGTTTAACACTTTAAACATACAACTGGGGAAAACCTGGAGCATTTTCATCCTAAAGCTCGATCACCTTTCAACAGCGAGCTGTGATTTAGCAGTCCGGGTCCTTTGATTTCGAGCTGGGAAATTACGATTCTTACCACCGAGAATCGGGCACAGCCTTCGGATCTCGCAGGAAGAGAGGACCCCACGCTCTGAACGTGGCCCCAGTGATCTTGCTGGTTAGCCATTTTTCACAGGCTTTTCATGCGGTCCTGTCCGTGGTCCGTAAGACCCGTGTGTAACTCAGGAAATGTATTTGGCTGCGAGTAAAAGAGCTCCTAACTGAGACGCCATCCTTTCTGCTCAGCCGACCGTAGGGCATGACTTCAAAGTTGCCTCATGGTGGCAAAATGGCCTCTGCGGTCCAGCCATCATGTGTGTGTTCCCAGGAGGGAAAGCAAAGAGGTCCCTCCGCTGAGCCCCCTCCAGTGTCTAAGGAGCTTTCTGTAAAACTCCACCTGACGCTTGACTTGCATACCACTGGCCTACGGCTGGATAACCCAGCCACCAAAGGGGATGGGGAAATGAAGGTTCTTTCACCAAGGCAGACTGGGCAAAAGGACATCGAGTGGGCATCTATAATTAGTAAGCATGGCACAGCCCCCTCCTTCTCCATTCATTATTCTCCTAAATAATACCAGTGAGCCCTAGCCAGTTTGGCTCAGTGGATAGACGGGTACGTGCCTTGGTTACAAGCTCCTCCCCAGCCAGGGCCCTGGTTGCGGGAGGCAACCGGTCGATGTGTTTCTCTCACATCGATGTTTCTCTCTGTCTTTCCCTCTCCCTGAAAATCAATGGGAAAATATCCTCGGGTCAGGATTAACAAAAATAAAAATAATACCAGTGAAAGCTTGACAAAGTCTTAGGCCCAGGGTCAGCGACTAGGTGTTGGGTTTTGTTGGCTTTTAAATATATTTTTATTGACTTCAGAGGGAGAGGGAGAGAGAGAGAAATATCAGTGATGAGAGAGACTCATTGATGGGTTGCCTGCCTTTCTACTGGGGATCCAAACGGAAACCTGGGCTTGTGCCCTCGACTAGAATTGAACCCGGGACCCTTCAGCCTGTAAGCCGACGCCCTGTCCACTGAGCCACACCAGCCGGGGCTAGGTGTTGGTTTTGAGTTTCAGGAATGATTCACGGTGAAGCAACTCCTACGGAGGTCCTGCCGTAAGTGTTTTTGTAGCTCCGTCTGTGTAGTCAGAACACCTGAGCCCAGGGACCTGCGAACCTGCTTGTTGGAGGCCTGGCAGGAACAGCAGTCGTACTGGGCTAATTGGTCTTTTCAACGCTCCGTCTGCATATTCTCGTTAACGTGCCTTATGGGCCACTGAGGGAGGCGGGCGCAGAGAGGCAGCCCACTTTATGGTCAGAGGCTCCAAGTCAGGGAGCTGGAGCTTATAGGGCTTAACAGGAAGTAAGACATAAGTCGCCGGAGGCCAGTTGTAAGTTTTACTGCCTCCCGGCGAAGGATGCTCAGTATGCTGGGGGCGGGGGGCGGGGGGCGCTCAGGCTCCCCAGCTCTGCATCCGGAGGTGTCATTTTAATAGGCAAATCATGTGAATTTTATGCCTTTAGACTTAGAACCAAACCCACACTCCTTGGTTCGCCCCACAGTCCTATACAGAGTGGTCTCCGTCAGCTCTCTGGCCCCCATTTCCTACCATTAACCTTGTTAACTCCACCCCAATTACACTGGCCCCCTTTTCTGTGCCATGAAAATGCCAACCCCTTCGTGCCTCAGGGCCTTTGCACGTGCTATGCCCGCTACCTGACACACTCCCGCTGCCTCCAGTTCTTCACTGGCTCCTGGCCATCCTCTGGGACTCCGTGTATTTTATTTTTAATATCTCTTTATTGATTTCAGAGAGGAAGGGAGAGGGAGGGAGAGAGAAACATCAATGATGAGAGAGAATCATTGAATAGCTGCCACCTGCACACCCCCTACTGGGGATCAAGCCCACAACCCGGGCATGTGCCCTTCACAGAAATCGAATCCAGGACCCTTCAGTCCGCAGGCTAACACTCTGTCCACTGAGCCACACCAGCCAGGGCTGGGACTCAGTTTAATTGTTACCTCCTCAAAGCCTTTGAGGACCACCCTGTCTAACAGGCGTGTGCTCTTACCTCTACCCCTCCATGCCATCCAGGAAAATCGCTAGCTGAGACTTCTGCTTCACTCCTTCCTAGCACTTCTCTTATTCCGAAAAGGTACTGTTTGTTTACTTGATGATTTTCTCTCTCTAGAATATAAGTTCTTTGAAGGCAGGGACCTCACTGGTCTTTAACCCTCAGAGTTTACAGGGGTCCTCAAACTTTTTAAACAGGGGGCCAGTTCACTGTCCCTCAGACCGTTGGAGGGCCGGACTATAGTTTAAAAAAAAAAAACAACTATGAACATATTCCTATGCGCACTGCGGGCCCGGGACGAGTCGGCTGCTAAGCAGGACAGGCAGCGGCACCCGGCGGGCCGGATAAATGTCCTCGGCGGGCCGCATGTGGCCCGTGGGCCGTAGTTTGAGGACGCCTGGTTTAGAATGACTAGCTCATCCATGCTGAGTACATATTTGGATGGTAATGCCTAACTCTCAAAGTTGACATTGGGATCCAATAAACTCATAAAAATGTAAGTGCATTTAGCATCCAATAGGGATAGTTCAAGAAGTCATCTGTAGTCCAAACTTGAGATCCCCCTGATAGTCCCTAAGCCCCTCAGTTTCCTTGTCTGTAAAAAAGTGGGGATCGCAGTACCTACCTCCTGGGTGGGTTTAAGAGACAAGGTAACACATGGGCGCTCTTAACACATGATAAATGCTCAGTAAAGCTCACCAACTGTGTGACCTTGGGCAAGTTACAACTCTCCCATGCATTTAGGTTTCCTGAGGACAGTCCCCCCCGCGCGGCGATGTAGTGAGGCTTAAAGAGATAGCGCCGAAGGAAAATGCCACCCTGAAGGAGGGCCGATGCCGGAAGGGTAGCTAGTCTCAGAACTGCCCAGCAGAACTGTCTGCGACGATAGACATGTTCCCGTTGCCACTGTCCAGTAGAGCGGCCACCGGCCACACGTGGCTACTGAGCACTTGCCATGTGGCTAGCATGACCCAAGAACCGCATTTTAAATTTGATTTGATTTTAATTCATTTTCATGTAAACAGCCACACGCGTCTCACGGCCAGTGTGTTGGACGGGGCAGAGGAAGTGGCTTGAACCCACAGCGCTGCCTGGTTGATACATAGTGTGATTTTGTTTCAGACCCAGATCACAAATGACTCCCGGACAGGGTCAGTGCCATGAATTTGGAAACCCCAAAAGTCCTCTGTAATTTTTCTCCTCCCCCCTTGCATCTAGTCCCCCAAGAATATCCCCCTGGCCCTAGCTGGTTTGGCTCAGTGGATAAAGCATCGGCCTGAAGACTGAAGGGTCCCGGGTTTGATTCCAGGCAAGGGCACATGCCCGGGTTGCGGGCTCAATCCCCAGTAGGGGGCGTGCAGGAGCTAGCCAATCGATCAATGATTCTCTCTCATCATTGATGTTTCTATCTCTTCCTCTCCCTTCCTCTCTCTGAAATCAATTTAAAAAATATGTTTTAGCCCTAACCAGTTTGGCTCAGTGGATAGAGCATTGGCCTGTGGACTGAAGGGCCCCAGGTTCGATTCCGGTCAAGGGCATGTACCTTGGTTGCGGGCACATCCCCAGTAGGGGGTGTGCAGGAGGCAGCTGATGGATGTTTCTCTCTCATCGATGTTTCTAGCTCTATCCCTCTCCCTTCCTCTCTGTAAAAAAAAAAAAATCAATAAAATATATTTTTAAATATATGCTTAAAATTTTTTAAAATAAAAAAGGATACCCCCCTGAATTTATCTCCAATGATATGAAAATATTTACATGTGCTAGAGATGAAAACAGCTCTGAAGTAGACAGCCTTTATTCTCAAGCTCAGTAATGCAGAGCCCATCAAATGCATGCACTGTCCAGCCGTGGGTGTCTGTGCATCTACCCCACCGTGTGTCTGCGCCGGCCACTGCTGGGCATCAAGTCAGCACCTCCCCACCCTGAAGGTAGGGCAGGCGTGCCCAGGAGAGGCAGAGGGACCCTCAGACCTACCTAAGAACTAGGGCAGTGGTCGGCAAACTCATTAGCCAACAGAGCGGCAAACCGTGGCTCGCGAGCCGAGCCGCAGTTTGCCAACCACTGAACTAGGGCATAACTCTCTATCCGAAGACTGCAAATAACTGAATCGCCCGTCACATACGAGGGGCGTCAGTAATTTCTGGATGAATGAGTGAGCAGAGGGCAGGCACCAAAAACAAACCAGAATCTCGGATGTTGGTTTGTAGCGCATCCAAGTGACTAATAACAATTCAGAAACAGGCTGATGGAAACGAGTGCGGAAGCAAGACTCAGGCCTTGATGAGTTCGGAATGTTGTCAACGTCTGCTTTACGTTCCCGAAGAAAGGTACTTCCATCAGGACTCCAAAGGAAAGGATGTGAGTCTTAAGAGTTTTCCATTTTGATTTACATGAGTACTTTTCGTCCTGTAATTACAATTTGTGTGTGTGTGTGCGCGCGCGGGGTTTGATCTCATTTTAGAAGTTTTCATCTGTCTTTATGTAACAGTGCTGCAATTTCACTACATTGGGGAATTCTGAGTCGGGTGGAAAAACTCAAGGGCCTTATGTTAGAAGTTTTCTAAGACACCATCATTCACCTTTTTCATTCACAAATAATTCCTCTGAGATTGGTTCCCATAATGTCTAATGAGCTTTATTAAGCCTCATTCAAGTAGGTTCTTATAGAACCACATGAATGTTTCTTATAAAGCAGCATCCATACATCGGAACTGTGGGTAAAATTGCTTAAAATGCTGTCCCCGCAGTAGAAACTGCTAAAACTGAATAGTCAGGTTAGGTCGGTGGGTCTCATCTGGGGGCAGTTTTGCCCCCAGGAGCACTTGGAAATGTCTGGAGACATTTTTGGTTTTCACAACGGGGGAGGGAGGTGTTAATGGGGCATCTGGTGGGCCACAGGTGGGGAGGCTACTGGACTTCCTGTAATGGCTGAGATGACACTCAACCAACTAAGCCACGCTATGCACAGCCTCCCCCATGATAATTATTATTTTAAATATTTTTATTGATTTCAGAGAGGAAGGGAGAAGGAGAGAGAGAGAGAAACATCATTGATGAGAGAGAATCATTGATTGGCTTCCTCCTTTATGCCCCCTATTGGGGATCGAGCCGTCAACCTGGGCATGTGCCCTGACCAGGAACTGAACCGTGACCTCCTAGTTCATAGGCCACCGCTCAACCATTGAGCCAGGCCAGCCGGCACCTCCCCCATTATTAACATCCCTCACCATGCAGCACATTTGTTACAACGATGAACCTATAATTGACTGGTTATAATCACCCAGCATCTGTAGTTCACCTTAGAGCTCGTTCTTGGTGGTGCCCATCCTGTAGGTCTGGATAAACGTATAATGATATCTATCTATCATTGCAGTATACTTGGAAGTATTTTCACTGACATTGCAGTCATACGGTCTGCCTATTCATGACGTGTTGGTGAGGATGGGGGAAATTGGAAGCCTCCTGCATTGCTGGTGGGAATGCAAAAATGGTTCAACCCCTGTGGACAACAATTGGACCGTTTCTCAAACAGTTACACTGCGAATGACTAGGTGTTCCAGCAATTCCACTCCTAAGAATGTGCCCAAAAGAAATGGAGACGTGTGTCCACCCTAAACTTGTACCAGGGTTTCTTGGGGGAAGGATGAAAATCAGATTGTGATGGAGGCTGCACTATCCTGTGAATGTACTGCTAGTAAAAATCAGTGGCGTGTGTACTCTAAATGGGTGAGTTGTACATGTGGATTACATCTCAATTTAAAGCTGTTTTTAAAAAAGATGAAAAATAAAACCAAAAAGAATACCACCCTCCCTTCTCTGCCACCCATTAGCACTCCCTACCCACTCGTCATCCCTGCCTACTCCCCACAACCCCTGACAGCCACTGGTCTGCTTTCTGCCTCTATGGGTTGCCCCCTTTTTTTAAAATATATTTTTATTGATTTCAGAGAAGAAGGGAGAGGGAGAGAGAAACACCAGTGATGAGAGAGAATCATTGATCGCCTGCCTCTTGCACACTGTCTACTGGGGATCGAACCCGCAACCCGGGCATGTGCCCTTGACCGGAATCGAACCCAGGACCCTTCAGTCTGCAGGCCGATGCGCTATGCACTGAGCCACACCAGTTAGGGCTGGATTGGCCTAGTCTTGACATTTCTTGTAAATGGATTCGTACAACCTCTGACTTTCTATACTTGGTTTTTTGTGTACTTCTTTCTTTAGCCTAATGTTTCCAAGATCCATCCATGTGGTAGCATATCTCAGGACTTCATTCTTTCTTATTGCCTAACTAGAGGCCCGGCGCACAAATTCGTGCACAGGTGGGGGTCCCTCGGTCTTGCCGGCGTCACAGTGACTGGTCAAACGGTCGTTTGGTTGTTCGGTCTCTTAGGCGATAGGGGCCAATTGGGGCTGCAGGAGGTTGGCTGTGGGAGTGCACTGACCACCAGGGGGCAGCTCCTGCGTTAAGCATCTGCTTCCTGGTGATCAGTGTGCACCATAGCGACCGGTGATCAGTGCGCACCATAGCGACCGGTGATCAGTGCGCACCATAGCGACCGGTGATCAGTGTGCACCATAGCGACCGGTGATCAGTGTGCACCATAGCGACCGGTGATCAGTGTGCACCATAGCGACCGGTGATCAGTGTGCATCATAGCGACCGGTGATCAGTGCGCACCATAGCGACCGGTCATTCAGTCATTCGGTCGCTTAAGCTTTTATATATATAGACTAGAGGCCCAGTGCACGGATTCGTGCACCGGTGGGGTCCCTCCGCCTGGCCTGTGCCCTCTCGTCATCTGGGACCCCTCAGAGGATGTCAGACTGCCTGAGGGATGTAGTAGTGCACGCAGCGGCAGGCGGCCAGGGAGGAGCCCGAGCCCAGTCCGGACGCCGCTCCACTCCCGCTCATCTGGCCCCGCTGTGCCTACCGCCCCTGCCACTTGGCAGCACACTGCTGTGGATGCAGGAGAGGCTCGGACCATCATAGCTGCGCTCACCCGCCATGAGCCCGGCCCCTGGCACCTGTCAGTCAGCTGAGCAGCGCTCCGCTGTGGGAGAGCACTGACCATCAGGGGGCAGCTCCTGTGTTGAGCGTCTGCCCCTGGTGGTCATTGCGCGTCACAGTGACTGGTCAAATGGTCGTTTGGTTGTTCGGTCTCTTAGGCTTTTATATATAGAGATGGTATCCATGGTATGGATGTCCACACTTCGTTTATCCATTTATCCACTGGAGGACATGGGGGGCCATTTCCACTTTGGGGAACAAGCGTTTGTGTGGAGGGAGGTTTTCAGTTGTCTTGGGCACATACCCAGGAGTGGAGTTGCTGGGTCCTGTGGTAACTCGTGTTTGTGAAACTCTGCCAGACTGTTTTCCAAGCCACCTGCACCATTTACCAGCCCTCCAGCAACTGGATTTTTCAAAAATATTTTTATTGATTTCAGAGAGGAAGGGAAAGGGAGAAGGAGATAGAAACATCAGTGATGAGAGAGAATCATTGATCGGCTGCCTCCTGCACACCCCCTACTGGGGACCGAGCCTGCGACCTGGGCATGTGCCCTTGACCAGAATCGAACCTGGGACCCTTCAGTCCGCAGGCTGACGCTCTGTCCACTGAGCCATACCAGCTAGGGCAGACGTGGGGCTTTTACTCACACACACACACACATACACGCACACACACACACACACACACACACCGGCCTCCCAAACACGTACACACTCCCCAGGTTCAAGGCTGTCTTGCATCATATGGATTCCACCCAGCAGCTCTTCCCAGGAACCTAGCTGTCAGAGCCCCTGTGAGCTTTTTCTCTTTAATAATAGATTACATTCTGCAGGCCTCCATCCCCGTTTGAGGAATTCATCTTTAAAATGTATGGGAAGCTCTGTTGCTAACACCAGACTCCGTTGGCACGTACATCTCTATTTTTTATTTCAGCCATGTGTTTGCACACTCCGCACCCACGCACCACACACGGCACGTTAGCATGCAGCCTGCAGGGCGTCCGTGCAGGGCTTGTCCAGCCCGTGTCTGTCTCTGTCAGTCACACAGTCCAGGGATGGAGCTGGGGAGCCATCCAGCCGGCACATGTCCGCTTATCTAGTCTGCTCTTCAGCTTCTCCCACATGCTGATGGGAACAAACTCCACGTGTGGGTTTCTCTCCATTCCAATCGGTTCCCTTTACCTGTTCCCAGGCAGCCTCCGTGTACATTTCAGCATTGCTGCTCCCATCGCCTTAGAGATTCAGGGAAAATGTGACTCTTTAGCGCTAGCCGGTGTGGCTCAGTGGATAGAGGATCAGCCTGTGGACTGAAGGGTCCCGGGTTCGATTCCAGTCAAGGGCAGTACCTCAGTTGCAGGCTCCTCCCTGGCCCGGCCCTGGTCAGGGCGCATGCAAGAGGCAACCAATCAATGTGTTTCTCTCGCATCGATATTTCTCTCTGTTTTTCCCTCCCTTCTCCCTCTAAAAAATCAATGGCCTCAGGTGAGGATTAAGGAAGAAAAAAAAATGAGCCCTAGCTGGTTTGGCTCAGTGGCTAGAGCGTCAGCCTGCAGACTGAAGGGTCCCAGCTTTGATTCCAGTCAAGGGCACATGCCCAGGTTGTGGGCTCGATCCCCAGTAGGGGGCGTGCAGGAGGCAGCCAAGTGGTGATTTCGCTCATCACTGATGTTTCTATGTCTCCCTCCCAATCCCTTCCTCTCTGAAATCAATAAAAAAACATTTTTTTAAATGTGACTCTTCACCCTTTCCATGTCCTTAATAATAACAAGCCAGATGTGTCCTTCCAACCCTAATCTTCTAACAGGTTCTGATGTTTGTGGCCTGTCCTCTCCTGCAGGACATCTGTGTTAGCTGTTCGCCGTCTCCAGGTTCTCTTTCCAGGGTCCAATATACACGCCTGGGCCTGGCACGGAGTGGGCACACATTGCTCAGGGAATGTTGCTGACTGGAGGTTTTGTTCTGTTCATGCCGTGTGTCCCACCCCCCCCCCAAACATGCTAAGCGTACCCGTGTTCTCTTTTGCAGGCTATTGGCTGTACTCTGAACTGCAGTTGCCAAAGTTTCAAACCAGGCAAAATCAACCACCGTCAGTGTGAGCAGTGCAGACACGGATGGGTGGCCCACGGTAACTTTATTTTGCCCCCCTTTCTTGGCTGGGAGTAGTCCCTCTAAATACCTTCCACAGTTTTTCAGGAATGGATGTCATATCTAAGAATAGAATGGCCGCGAGCGTGTGTAAGTTACTGCTGTGTGCCGGGTAAGCGCCCAAGAGCTCTAGACGTGTCATCTCTTTGGTAACAACTCCGTATGGTACGTGTTGTGTTAGCCCCATTCTAAAGGCGGACACGCTGTGCCCCACTGACATCGTTTTGAGATGATAGAACTGGTCTGTGCCGTCTAATGCAGGAGCTTAGCCCAGATAAAATACAGACTGTTCCATTCGATGTGAATTTCAGATGAGCAAAAAATAATTTCTTAGCCCGGCTGGCGTGGCTTAGTGTTTGAGCGTCGACCCCGTAAACCAGGAGGTCAGGGTTGGATTCCCAATCAGGGCACATGCCTGGGTTGCAGGCTCGATCCCCAGAAGGGGGCATGCAGGAGGCAGCTGATCGATGATTCTCATCATTGACGTTTCTATCTCCCTCTCCTGCTCTCTCTGAGGTCAATCAATCAATATTTTCTTAGTCTAGGCATATCCCACTTATTTGGTGTTTATATTCAGATTTAATTGGACATTCTGTATTTATATTTGCTGAACCTGACCCTACACTGGCCATATGTGGCTACCAAATTCTTGAAACGTGACAGTGTGACTGCAGAATTGAATTTCCAGTTTTCTTAAATGTTAATGAATTTATTTTTTGTTTTGTTTTGTTTTTGTTCATCCTCATCCAAGGATATTTTTCCATTGATTTTTAGAGAGAGTGGAAAGGAAGGGGAGAGACAGGGAGAGAAACATCCATATGAGAGAGACACATCGATTGGTTGCCTTCCCCATGACCTGACCAGGGCCAGGGATCAAGCCTGCAACCAACGTATGTGCCTTTGACCGGAATCGAACCTCGGACCCTTCAGTCCATGGGCTGACATTCTATCCACTGAGCTAAACCGGCTAGGGCAATGTTAATGAATATAATCTAAATCTAAGTAGCCATATGGGGCTGATGTCTATCACATAGGACAACATAGGTATTGGTGGTTTGTTTTTTATTATTATTTTTAAATACATTTTTATTGATTTCAGAGAGGAAGGGATAGAAAGAGAGAGATAGAAACATCAATGATGAGAGAGAATCATTGATCGGCTGCCTCCTGCACGCCCCCTCCTGGGAATTGAGCTGCAACCCAGGCATGTGCCCTTGACCGGAATCGAACCCGGGACCCTTCAGTCCGCAGGCCGACGCTCTATCCCCTGAGCCAAACCAGTGAGAGCTGGGTTTCGGTGGTTTTATTTGCCAAGTCTGTCAACTAGGAAGTGTCAGGCCCGGGTCTGCTGGACTCCCGAACCCAGGCTCTTCAGCTGGTGCTCCCTGATTTCCCATCCTCTGGATTAGGCGCCTGTACCTTTATTTTTACCACCACCACCCCCTTTTTTTGCACTTCCCCTACTTGCGGCTCTTTTCCTCCTCAGGGATGCCACAGGAAAGGGAGGAAAGGAGAGTCTCGGGCCAGTCCACGTTATAAGTTCTTGTGAAAGCTATTAAGATAATTAATTATTTGTATCGTCTTTTTTTTCCTCTGTTGGAACAGATCGCCGAGACTTGGCACTAGCCTACTTCCTAAGCAGTGTTTCTCTTGAGAGTAGGATCCTTAAAAACGTCATTTCTGCCCTAGCTGCTTTGGCTCAGGGGATAGAACGTCAGCCTGCGGACTGAAGGGTCCCGGGTTCGATTCCGGTCAAGGGCACATGCCCAGGTTGGGGGCTCAATCTCCAGTTGGGGGCGTGCAGGAGGCAGCCGATCCATGATTCTCTCTCACCATTTACGTTTCTATCTCTCCCTCTCCCTTCCCCTCTGAAATCAATAAAAATATATTTTAAAAAAAACACGTCATTTCTTCCTTTGGTTTTCCAGCGCTCAGCAAGCTGAGGATCCCCCCCATGTATCCAACAAGCCAGGTGGAGATCGTCCAGTCCAACGTGGTGTTTGACATCAGCAGCCTCATGCTCTACGGGACCCAGGCCATCCCCGTGCGCCTGAAAATCCTCCTGGACCGGCTTTTCAGTGTGCTGAAGCAAGACGAGGTCCTGCAGATCCTGCACGCCCTGGACTGGACCCTTCAGGACTACATCCGGGGATACGTGCTGCAGGTGCGGCCAGCAGCCACCCTTCTCCGCCAACGTCCTCCCATCCACGTCCGCGTCACTAATGCAGCCCAGTAGCCACCTTACCAGCGCTGCAGCCACTGCGGGCATCCTTCCCTTTCGTCTTTTTCCAGCGGCCGAATGCCCTGCCTCACCTTCTGGGCGGAACCCAGGGCTTTCCTCAGGATACTGTGAGCCCGGGCTGGTTTGGTTCGGTGGATAGAGCGTCGGCCTGGGGACTGGAGGGTCCCAGGTTAGATTCCGGTCAAGGGCACACGCCTCGGTTGTGGGCAGCCAGTCAATGATTCTCTCATCACTGATGTTCTCTCTCTCTCTCTCTCTCTCTCTCTCTCTCTCTCTCTCTCTCTCTCTCTCTCTCTCTCTCTCCCTTCCCTTCCTCTCTGAAATCAATGAAATATTTTTTAAAAAAGAAAGAAGTTAACGGTGAAACTGGGGATGTGGGAGCGTTCCCTGATCCTCTGACTTGGGTTTCACTGGACAGCTCCTCCACAGTACATCACTGGCCCCGCCTTGGGTGCTGCCCCTACTTCTTTTTTTAATCCTCACTCAAGGTTATTTTTCCATATTTTCCCAGGATTTTTAGAGAGAGTGGAAGAGAGAGGGAAAGACAGAGAGGAACATTGATGTGAGAGAAACAAATCGATTGGTTGCCTCCTGCACGTGCGCTGACCAGGTTCCAGGCCAGGGAGGAGCCTGCAACCGAGGTACATGCCCTTGACCGGAATCGAACCCGGGACCCTTTGGTCCACAGGCTGATGCTCTCTCCACTGAGCCACACTGGCTAGGGCTCCACTTCTTTTATTATCTGCAAACTACCTATTGACACAGATGCTGTCTGTGTGAGATTTTACTGAGGTTTAGGGGGTGAGAAAGCGAGCATACCTTGCAGAACCACAAGCAAACAGTTCCAGTCCCCGTTCTCTAAAGCTGTCTGCCACCCCACTGCTGATGTTCCCTCCTGGAGGGGTCCTCTGGTGATGTCTCTGTGTCCATGCTCTTTTTCTTTCTCTGCACACACACCCCGTTCTCTGTCAGCCTCCTCACATTCTGTCTGTCTCTCCATGAAGGAGAGATGAAAGGCATATTCTCTGTGCCTTCCATGCCTTCTCTCTTCTTTTTATGTGCAGAGCAGTTTTTGTTTGTTTTAATCCTCACCTGAGGATATGTGATTTCAGAGAGAGAGAGAGAGAGAGGGAGAGATTGGTTGTCTCCCATACTCGCCCCCACCCAGGATCAACCCCCCCCAACCTGGAATTGAACCTTCAGCCTTCTGGTGTATGGAATGGTGCTCCAACCAACAGAATCACCCGGCCAGGGCTTCGCAAAGTCGTTTTACCTCCCTTTCTATAGCAAGCGATGGGGGCAGGTTTCCTGTTCCACATCTAGAGGCAAAGGATGTATATCCTGATATAAATGAGATCATTTTTCTGACACATGAAACAGATGCAGCTTTTTAATTTTTTTTTCTTGCCACTATACTAGGAAATAGTGTCAGCCAACTTCGGTAAAAATTTCAGTGAAATGGGGGTATGAACTTATTTCCAAGACACACATACATCTCGGTCTTACTCAGAGAAAACCGTATCACTAAAGTGAACACTAATAACCATTATTGACCTAGACAGTGGTTCCCACTGTGGGCCACACACCCCACAGGAGAGGCAATTTGGTGTTTAAGGGGGCAATTCGGGAATGAGTTATTAAGTGAATTTTTTTTGCATTTCTTATGGTTCTAGGGGCCTCTTATACAGTCTATAAATATAGGTTGTGACATATTTATGCATTTCAGTTCTCTATTATATGTTTTGAAACTTTATTTGCTATTTTTCATATCATTTTATATTATTACTATTCTTTTTAATAATTTCCTAGTGAGTTCTTCCTCAGTCCTTCCACTGTCCTTTATTTTTCTCTCTCATGGATGCCATGTTCTTCGGAAGCTTGTTTAGACCAATAGGAGTTCACTTTTTGAATAATAAGAATTATATGTCACGGGGGCGGGGGCCGGGGGGCGGGCATCAGGATGTTAGAGATGTTTAGGTGGGGCGTGGCCAAAAGAGGTTGGGAACCACTGACCTAGACCCTCTCCCAGTAGTCTTCTGAAGTAGGAAGAATCTTATGAAGTAGGAAGAATATTCCCCTTTTCCGTTGGAAAAACCAGAATCTCCAAGTTGCTTCTAAATCTTGCTGGAGTCACTCAACTCCTATGCAGCAGACCGTGAATTTGAACCCCCATTTTTCCGCGTGTAAAGGCCATGATCTTCCTCTGGAAACACGTGTTCACCTCGAGAGCAGGACCCCCGCAGGTCGGAAACCACCTTTTATGCAGAGTAGCATTACGATCTTACATTATGACAGAGATCAATATTTAATGATCCTAATAATCTTGCTTTCCCTCGTGTTGGGATTAAAAATATGGAATCAATTACCTTGAACCTCTAGCGCATGAAAAATGTATGATGTTACATTCCTCGCCATCTTCGGAACGCTCCCATGCACTGTGAAAAATCTCAGTAGGCCATCAAGTACATGTTCTGTGATAAAATATTTATTGCAGTTTTGGGAAAAGTTAGGCCTTCCTAGAGTTGAAAGATCTCCAACACGCCAGTGTAATTACAGCTGCGCTTTGTGAACACAGGCCGTAGATCAATACGGGTTCATTTGTTTTCTGATGGTAGTTGCTTGGGCAGATTATTAAAATGCAGTGAATAAATACTCGAGCTATAGGGAGGTCTGATGGCTCCATCTAGAGTCCTGAGGTAAAGAAGTTACTATTGTTGCCCTGGCCAGTGTTGCTCAGCGGTTAGAGTGTTGGCCCCCAGACCAGAGGGTTGCCAGTCCAATTCCCAGTCAAGGGCACCTACCTGGGTTGCAGGTTTGATCCCCGGTCTCGGTTGGGGTACGTGTGGGAGGCAACCAATCCATGTGTCTCTCTCCCATTGATCTCCCTCCTCTCTTTCTCTCTCTCCCTTCTGGCCCCCTTCCCTTCCACTCTCTCAAAATCAATGGAAAAAATATCCTCTGGTGAGAACAAAGACAAACAAAAACAAAAAGAAGTTACTATTTTTCAAAAGATACGTTGTTGGTTTTTATCCTCATGCAAGGGTATGTTTATTGATTTTAAAGAGAGAGGGAGGGAGAGAGAAATAGAAGCCTGGATGTGAGAGAAAAACATTCTATACACAACCCAACTGGGGATGGTACCCACAACCTCTGATATATAGGGCGACAATCCAGCCACGGGGCAGTGCAAAATATACACTGAGTGGCCAGATGATGATGATCTCTGAACGCATCATCATCTGGCACTCAGTGTACTTATGGAGAAGGGAAAGCTTGCAAATCTTGATATGTCAAGGGACCAGAAGATAATGGCCCCCAGCCTCTGGCTAGTAAGTCCTCTGCTTCTTTCTAACTACCCACAATGCAGTTCTTATACATGGAAAAACCTTATTTTAAAATCCCAACTCTGCCATCAGTCTACACTGAGTGGCCAGATTATTATGATCTCTGAACGCATAATCATCTGGCCCTCAGTGTATGTATTTTAATTTTTGTGGCGAAGATTATTATGCCTAATGCAGGACTACCAATAGGTTTGAAATAAGATGGAAACTAATCACCAAATTTCCCTGAGGCTTGAGCACAATTATTTTATGTCTCTTTCGGACTGCCGCTTAACATTTGTGCAGTATATTTTCTTTCTTTTTAAAAAGAATATATTTTTATTGATTTGAGAGAGGGAGAGAGAGAGATAGGGTCATCAATGATGAGAGAGAATCATGGATCGGCTGCTTCCTGCACGCCCTCCCTACTGGGGATCGAGCCCGCGACCCGGGCATGTGCCCGTGACCGGAATCGAACCCGGGACCCTTGGGTCCGCAGGCCCACGCTCTATCCTTTGAGCCAAACCGGCTAGGGCTAGGTATATTTTCTGCACAGTTTCTGGCCTGGGAGCGGGGCATGAGTGGGGGCTCATCCTGAGAGGGTGTCATTTTCACATGTGCACAGGGGTGCGCTGTGGTGCCCGGGGCGGCCGTGAGCACGCTTGTCCTTTCTTGGAGAAAAGGGGAAGGCGTGGGAAACTGATGGTCCCTTTCGTTTCCGGTCGGGGTTTAGGACGCGTCGGGAAAGGTGCTGGACCACTGGAGCATCATGACCAGCGAGGAGGAGCTGGCCACCCTGCAGCAGTTCCTGCGCTTTGGGGAGACCAAGTCCATAGTGGAGCTCATGGCCGTGCAAGAGAAGGAAGAGCTGTCCGGCCCCGCCCCGCCCTCCGCGGCCAACGTGGACATCCGGGCTTTCATCGAGAGCTGCGGCCACAGGAGCGCCAGCCTCCCCGCGCCCGCCGACCGGGGGAGCCCCAGCAGCGTGCACCCCTTTGAGAACCTCATCAACAGCATGACGTTCATGCTGCCCTTCCAGTTCTTCAACCCCGTGCCGCCCGCGCTGATGGGGCCGCTGCCCGAGCAGTTCGCGCTGGAGCAGGGCCCGGACCCGGGGCAGGACCCCCGGCAGGACATCCACGGGCCCTTCCCCGAGGGCAGCTTCCTGGCCTCCAGCTCCAGCCCATTTCAGGTGGGAAAGGAGCCCTGTCCCAGCTGCCCCGACCCCGCCCCTCACAAGGAAGACGGCGCCCCCGTGCGTGACGCCAGCCCCCACGGCATCGTCACCAAACTGGAGAGGACGCAGCTGTCCCCCGAGGCCCGGGGCAAGCCGGACAGGCACGGTCTGGGCAGCAAGAAGGGCCGCGTGTTCTGCACGGCCTGCGAGAAGACCTTCTACGACAAAGGCACCCTCAAGATCCACTACAACGCCGTCCACCTGAAGATCAAGCACAAGTGCACCATCGAGGGCTGCAACATGGTGTTCAGCTCCCTGAGGAGCCGCAACCGCCACAGCGCCAACCCCAACCCCCGGCTGCACATGCCAATGAACAGGAACAACAGGGACAAGGACCTCAGGAACAGCCTGAACCTGGCCGCCTCCCAGGACTACCGGCGCCCGGGGCTCGAGGGGCCGTCTCCGGACCGCAGGCCTCTCCCCGGCTGCCCCGGTTCAGGCGAGGATTCCAGGGGCCCAGCGGGCTTCCCCGGCGCCGGGCAGAACGGTGTGCTTTTCCCCAACCTGAGGACGGTCCAGCCGGTGCTTCCTTTCTACCGCAGCCCGGCCACGCCCGCCGAGCTGGCCAACACGCCCGGGATGCTGCCGTCTCTCCCCCTGCTGTCGTCCTCCATCTCGGAACAGCTGGTTTCCAACGAAATGCCATCCGACGCCCTCCCCAAGAAGAAGTCCCGCAAGTCCAGCATGCCCATCAAAATCGAGAAGGAGGCCGTGGGAATAGCTGACGAGAAGCGGCGGGCGCTCAGCTCCGATGAAGATCGGCCCCTGCAGGTGGTCAGCGAAGACGAGCTGGAGGCCTGCAGCCCCGGGTCAGACGGGGCGCTGGAGGAGCGGCAGGCACCG
Source organism: Plecotus auritus (assembly GCF_963455305.1). Lineage (NCBI taxonomy): Eukaryota > Metazoa > Chordata > Mammalia > Chiroptera > Vespertilionidae > Plecotus > Plecotus auritus. Next base: position 13,301,309 of record NC_137781.1, on the reverse strand, counting down.
TCAGGATGCCCAGGGAGGCCGCTCCCCGAAGGGCAGCCGGCTTGCCACCTCTCATCGGTGATCGAGCCCAGGGGGGTCATCAGCAGGACCCCCGAGCAGGCCACAGGCAACTCAGAGAGGGAGACGGAGCTGGAGCAGAAGCCAGCGCTGACCCTGGTGCCCCGGGAGGCGGAGGATAGCGGCCGGGAGCTCCGCCTCCCTCCTGGGCTGGAGCCCTGCGTCCCTTTCCCAGACTACGTCCGGCTACAGCAGCACCTGCTGGCCAGGGGCCTCCTGGGCACCTTGTCCACCCGAGGAATGGCTTTCCCTTGTTTCGAAGATTCGAAGGACCTGGAGCCCGCGGGTCAGCACACGTTGGCGAGGCAGAAGGAAGAGAGTCGCCACCAGTGTGACATCTGTCAGAAGACCTTCAAGAATGCTTGCGGTGTGAAGATGCACCACAAGAACATGCACGCCAAGGAGACGCACGTGTGCACGGTGGAGGGCTGCCAAGCCACCTTCCCTTCCCGCAGGAGCAGGGACAGGTGAGGCGCATGTTGGCAACTGTCCTAATGGGTCAGTTCTTTATGTATATTATACTAGAGGCCCAGATTCATGCACCGGTGGGGTCCCTCGGCCTGGCCTGCACCCTCTCGTGATCCGGGACCCTTCAAGGGATGTCAGAGAGCTGGTTTAGCCCATTCCCCGCAGGCCTGATCCAGACAGGAGGGAGCCCGATCCTGTGTGTTGAGCATCTGTCCCCTGGTGGTCAGTGTGCATCATAGCGACCGGTTGTTCGGTCATTCGGTTGCTTGGGCTTTTATATATATATAGATATTTTTTAATTGATTTCAGAGAAGAGGGGAGAGGGAGAGAGATGGAAACATCAACGATGAGAGAGAATCATTGACCGGCTGCCTCCTGCACGCCCCCTACTGGGGATCGAGCCCGCAACCCAGGCATGTGCCCTTGACTAGAATCGAACCCGGGACCCTTCAGTCCACAGGCCGACGCTCCATCACCTGAGAAAAACCGGCCAGGGCAAGGTGGTGGTTCTTAAACTCTACCCTGCATCGGAATCACCTGGATCCTAGAACTCTGCTGCAGGGGCTCGGGGGAGCCTCGGAGTTTGCATTTCTGCATGCCCAGGTGACAGAGGTTGCCGGGCGGGGACCACAGTTTGAAAAACACTGTTCTATAGATCCACTCTCCTGAATTTTTGCTTCCAAAACCTTGACTCACTTGGCCCCAAGACGTGACCTGAAATGATGTGAGGCTATGTGCAGTGTTTTTTAAATCACCTTTTATGTGGAGTTTTTTGTGTCTCTTCAGTGCAGAAATAGTAATGGATTTCTTAGCAGGGGGGCACTAAAATGATATCACAGTCTATGCATCATTCTGCTTTTTCCAAAGTCTGAGAAATTCTGGATTCAGAGACCAATTCCACGCCAAGGCTCTGGCACAAGGAATTCGTTAGCTAGCTCTCCCACAGAGGCCTGCAGCCCTGGGTCAGACAGGCCACTGGAGGAGGGCGATTTTATTGTTAATCCTCACCTGGGGGTATCTCTCCATTGATTTTTAGAGCAAGTACAAGGAAGGGGAAGAGACAGAGAGAGAGAAACATTGATGGGAGAGAGACACCGCGATTGGTTGCCTGCCTCACACACCCTGGCCTGGCCGGGGATCGTGCCTGCAATCAAGGTACGTGCCCTTGACCAGAATCCAACCTGGGACCCTTCAGTCTGTGGGCCGACGCTCTGTCCACTGAGCCAAGCCTGCTATGGCTGGAGGGTGCTTTTAAAATGATCCCTTTGGCTTCCCAAAACTTGTCTGGTTTTCACTGTATAACGTGAGGTCCGCCAGATGAAACATTTCCTCCGATATTTCCTCTGATTCCTAGTTAACCAAGCTGTATGGGAAGGAGGGATGATGGGTTGGTGGAAGACTTTTTTAAATATTAAGATATCAAAGAGGAAAGGCACTCCACAGGTTACTTCGGGAGGTTGGGATGAAAGATGAGAAGTCTGTCACTGCTGGGTTTGCCTGGCCCTCAGGAGTCGAACTGTTTGCAGATGCCTGAGCGTCTCATCACTCGGGACCCGGCACTGGCATTACCGTCTTGCGTGTGCTTTTCTTCATGAACTTGAGTCCCATCACCCCTCTTCAGGGCACCTTGCTCCCCAGCCTTTGGAGGGAGGAGCAAGCCGGCCCGCCACCAGGAGACCCCAGGAGGCCTTCAGGGGAGGACCAGCTCCCTGATGAAACGCAGGATGGTTCACGCCACACGTGGTTCTGAGAGTATTAACATGTTACACATTTTGCTCAAACGAGCGCGACCTGAGGCAGCTCCACGCCACCACTACCTTAGTCCAAATTGTAAGGCCCGCTTTATTATGGGAAAACACAAGACTTGGATGGAAAGACTATAAAAAAAATTGTCCGAAAGGTCGAAGGCCTCAGGGGGACCTGGCCGAGGCGGCAGCCCCTGCCTTGACTTTTCCAAACAGGTCTGAGCCCCCGGGTGTTTTACTAGAATCTCTATATTTAGTCTTTAGACATGACCTTGTTTAAAAAACACTACAAATACATGTATTTTCTCAAAAATACATACCCTGCTAATAATATCTAAAAATTAATTCAAACTATTACTATAATAAAAGCCTAAAAAGACGGACAAATGGAACTGTCTGGTTCCTTTAGCCAGGCAGTCCCTTAGCCCTCTCTTTCACAAAAATATGTCAAAAAAATCATTCACCCATCACTCCGGGTCTGCCGATCAGTCCTGGCACTTTATGAAGAGGGAAAATGTAGACCCTCCCCACACTCAGAAGCACACACGCAGCGGAGAGAGCACAGGTGATAGTGATTAAAATGCCTGTCTCCACGGCTGCGGTGTTGAACCAAACCACCAGGACACCCTGCTGAGCGGCCCAGCCTTCCCCATCCATCGTCCAGGAGGAAGGTCTGTCCGCGAACAAGCTGTTATCGCGAAGAAGAGAGCAGCGTGTCAGTCAGGTTGTCCTTTGTGCTGACGATACTGTTCTGGCCTACCACGTCTACTAAACTAGAAGTTATGCTGAATTTCAGATAGGATTTCATTTTCTGTTTCTTTTTTTTATATATATATATTTTTTTATATTGATTTCTGAGAGGAAGGGAGAGAGAAAAAAACATCAATGATGAAAGAGAATCATTGATCAGCTGCCTTCTGCACGCCCACACTAGGGATGGAGCCCACAACCCTGGGCATGTGCCCTCGATCAGAATCGAACCCGGGACCGATCTGTCCGCAGGCTGGCGCGCTATCCACTAAGCCCAACCGGCTAAGGGCTATTTCTTTTTTTAATTATTTAATATTTTCTTACTTTCTGTCCTACTTGCACATACACACCTCCTCCCCCAGCACAGGAAAACATCTTGCTTTCTGAAGTTCAAGTACTAGTTCTAGTAGCCTGCTCTTCGGCATAGAATCTGGGCTTACAATGGTACCGGGTGAACTAAGACTCTGTGGGCAGTCCCAGCTCCATCGCCGTTTTTCTGAGTCACAGGCGAGACCCTGTCGCTGCGAAAATAACTGTCTTCCCCCCTTCCAGCCCCTCTGCTCCCGCCAGCAGCAGTGACCGGGACCCACCAGGAGGGGGCAGGGGCGGCACCCCTGATGCTTCTGTAGCCAACAGATGTTTTGTTTTGTTAATCCTCACCCGAGGGTATTTTTCCTTTTTTTTTTTTTTTTACTTATTTATTTTTTAAAATATACTTTTATTGATTTCAGAGAGGAAGGGAGAGGGAGAGAGAGAAACATCAGTGATGAGAGAATCATCCATCGGCTGCCTCCTACACATCCTACACTAAGAATTGAGCCCATGCCGAAACTAGTTTGGCTCAGTAGATAGAGCGTCGGCCTGCGGACTGAAGGGTCCCGGGTTTGATTCCGGTCAAGGGCATGTACCTTGGTTGCGGGCACATCCCCAGTGGGGGGTGTGCAGGAGGCAGCTGATCAATGTTTCTCTCTCATCGATGTTTCTAGCTCTCTATCCCTCTCCCTTCCTCTCTGTAAAATATCAATAAAATATATTTAAAAAAAAAAAAAAAGAATTGAGCCCACAACCCGAGCAAGTGCCCTGACCAAGAATTGAACCGTGACCTCCTGGTTCACAGGTTGACACTCAACCACTGAGCCACGCCAGCCAGGCTTTTTATTTTTATTTTTTTTTAGAGAGAGTGGAAGAGAGAGGGAAAGACAGAGAGAAACATCAATGTCAGAGAAATACATCGATTGGTTGCCTCCTGCACACACACCCTGACCAGGGCCCGGGGCCGGGGCAGAGCCTGCAGCCCAGGTTTGACCAAGATCGAACCCGGGACCCTTCAGTCCCCAGGCCGACGCTCTGTACACTGATTCTAACCAGCTAGGGCTCGTCAACAGAGATTAAAAACTGTCTGCGTTAGGTGCTGTGGACACATCCCTGCCCACGAAGGCCTGGGTGGACACAGACCTGTTACACAGGTGCTTACAGCTGAGTGTGGTGGCTGCTCTCATGGGAGAAGCATAGGCTGCTTGGGCACATGGGGGGCGGGTGGGGAGGGCGGGGGGCGCCTGACCAGACTGAGAAGTTAGAGAGTGCTGCCTGGAAGAAGCGGTCTGAGTAAAAGTTTTGGCCGCACAATCCCTTTACAAGTTCTTTTTCTTTTTAGAGAGAGAGGGGGAAGGGAGATAGGAAGAGAAACATGGATTTGTTGTTGCTCTTATTTCTGCACTCACTGGCTGTTTCTTGTAAGTGCCCTGACCGGGATCGAGCCCACAAGGTTGGCCTATCAGGATGATGCTCTAGCCAACTGAGCCACCCAGCCAGGGCCCTTTATAAATTCTTCAAACCTCAAGACCCTCCAAAGTTTCTGTCTATTTGGGTTTATATCTATCCATATTTACTGTATTAGAAATTGAAACTGAAAAAAACTATATATTTTACATCACTTAAAATAATAAACCTGCCCTAGCCAGTTTGGCTCAGTGGATAGAGTGTCGGCCTGCAGACTGAAGGGTCTCAGGTTCTAATCCGGTCAAGGGCACATGCCTGGGTTGTGTGGGGCGTGCAGGAGGCAGCTGATCCATGATTCTCTCTCATCGTTGATGTTTCCATCTCTCTCTCCCTCTCCCTTCCTCTCTGAATTCAATAAAAATACATTTTAAAATAATAATAACAATAAGCCTATGGTACATTAGCATAAGTAACATTTTCATGAAACGTAACACATTTTCCAAAACAAAAACTTAGAAGAGTGGCTTTGATTGAGGCTTTCAGAAATCTCTAGTGTCCGGCTTTAGTAGAGAAAAACAGCTGGATTCTCAGAGCACTTCTGCCTTCCAGCTGTCGCCATATCACGTGTCATGAAGCCTCTGGAAACTCCACCGTACACACCTGAGAGAATGAGAGTAAAAACAGCAAATGATGTCTTAGAATCGTGATGAAACGAGTGGGTGCCCAGGTCTCAACTAATCTAAGCAGCCGGCAACCGGCGGGGGAGAGTTGCAGGGGGAGACAGAGGATGCGGAGGAGAAATACAGACCTGGGCAGTGAGCACAGCACCAGCAAAGTCCCGGGGGCGGAAGCCTGACCCGAGGTGCAGAGGGTCCTTATGGTTGTGGTTGTCGCTGGTTTTAGGGGACATGGCACCCCGGGAAACGCATCTAATCCTCTGAGGGAAGGTTAGAGGAGCCCTGGCTGGTGAGGCTCAGTGGATAGAGCGTCAGCCTGCGGACTGAAGGGTCCTGGGTTCGATTCTGGTCAAGGGCACATGCCCCGGTTGCAGGCTCGACCCCCAGTAGGAGGCATGCAGGAGGCAGCCAATCGATGATTCTCTCTCATCATGGATGTTTCTATCTCGCTCTCCCTTTCCTGTCCTCTCTGAAAATAAAAATGTATTTTTTTTAAAAAAAAGAAGAGCCGAAACCGGTGTGGCTCAGTGGATAGAGCATCGGCCTGCGGACGGAAGGGTCCCAAGTTCGATTCCGGTCAAGGGCATGTACCTTGGTTGCGGGCACATCCCCAGTGTGGGGTGTGCAGGAGGCAGCTGATCGATGTTTCTCTCTCATCGATGTTTCTAACTCTCTATCCCTCTCCCTTCCTCTCTGTAAAAAATCAATAAAATAAAAAAATAAAAAATAAAAGAAGAAGAAGAAGAAGGTTAGAGGAGCCCACACGTCAGCTCCTGGCGCTTGTGGGCACTGGCCGTTGCGCGTGGCCCAGGGCCTGGCTCCGCTGCACCAGGGATCTTGCCACACAAGGTTCCAGTTGAAAGTGTTTGTCTGGCTTTTTTTTTTTTCCTTCAACCCTTGTGTGCACTGGAACCTGCATGTCAACCCCGTGTCTGGTTTTCTGCTGACACGTTCCTGCCCTTCAACCCAGAATGCTGACATAATCACAGGTCAGCGCTGTAGTTATAAGAGCTGCCTGCGAAGTGGGTGATCCGGGGATGTAATCTGATGATGGCCAGGAAAAAAGGACGTGAAGGCGAGAGGGGAGAGAAGTCGAACAGTAAATCTGAGGTAGGATTAAGCCTCCTCCCCTCGTCATTGTCTTTGGAGATTTGGGATAGAAAATTCAATCCTTCTTTGTTTTGTTTTTTTCCCCCGGCATGCATTCTGAGCTGAAGTGGGGGAGTGTTTTCCCTGTTTAGCGTCATTCTCCTTTCTCCTTTAAAATTGTAGCCCTTGTTGGCCTGGCTGGCAGGGCTCAGTGGTTAAGCAGCCAGATCACAGGTTCGGTTCCCAGTAAGGCCATAGGCCTGGGTTGCGGGCTCCATCCCCAGTGGGGGGGCGTGCAGGAGGCAGCCGATCCATGATTCTCTCTCATCATTGATGTTTCCATCTCTCTCTCCTTCTCCCTTCCTCTCTGAAATCAATAAAAATATTTTTTTTAAAAAATTGTAGCCCTTGGAAAGGGCTGTGTTTTGCTCATCACGTTAGCACGGAATCTCTGAGCAAGGCCAACAGTGATTGACAAGGTACGTCCAAATGATATCGTATGAGTCCCAGGCCTGTGTCATAATGGGTACTCAGGACCTGCCCTCCAGGGGTAATCACCAGGTAGCAGATTGGTGATGGGTGGTGTGCTCACAGTGCTGCATTTGCAAAACCCCCGTCTGGAAACAGTGAAACGTTGCAAATATGAACTGAACCGGTGCAGTCTCGCTCTTTCCTCTCTCTCTCTCTCACTCATGCGCACGTGCACATGCACACACACACACACACACACACACACACGCCCTGCTATTTCTAGCCAGTCAGATTTTCATACCTGTAGAATGTAGAACTGGGATGATATGCCTGCCAATGCTCTAGACCCTGATGCAAGCCACATAGGAAATTTTAAATTTTCTAGAATCCACATTAAAAAAAAGAAGTAGCCAAAACCGGTTTGGCTCAGTGGATAGAGCGTCAGCCTGCGGACTGGAAGGTCCCAGGTTCGATTCCGGTCAAGGGCACGTAACTTGGTTGCGGGCACATCCCCAGTAGGAGGTGTGCAGGAGGCAGCTGATCAATGTTTCTCTCTCATCCATGTTTCTAACTCTCTATCCCTCTTCCTTCCTCTCTGTAAAAAATCAATAAAATATATTTAGAAAAAAAAAAGAAGTAAGCCCTAGCCAGTTTGGCTTGGTGGATAGAACGTGGGTCTGCGGACCAAAGAGTCCCAGGTTCGATTCCAGTCAAGGGCACGTACCTTGGTTGCAGGCTCCTCCCCGGCCCAGGCCCTGGTCAGAACTCATGCAGGAGGCAACCAATGGATGTGTTTCTCTCACATCGATGTTTTTCTCTGTCTTTCCCTCTCTCTTCCACTCCCCCTAAAACTCAATGGAAAAAATATTCTTGGGTGAGGATTAACAAAAAAAAGTAAAAAGAAACAGGTGAAGTAAGTTTTAATCATGTGTTTTATTTCAGTCATCCATAGTATTCTCGTTTTATTATATGATTCAGCCACACTTCAGGCACTCAGTAGCCACATATGAGTGAGTGGCTGGAGTACTGGACAGGCCAGCTCTAGAAGATGATATTTATTCCCTGATCTCATTGGCATAAAATTCTCTGCTTCTTATTCCTTATTGTTTGCGACCATTTATTTCTAGTGTCCCAGTCGAATGGGCCTAATTGAAATAGTCTAGCCATTCTCTCTCTTTTTTTTAAAATATATTTTTATTGATTTCAGGGAAGAAAGGAGAGAGAGAGAGAGAAACATCAATGATGAGAATCATTTATCAGCTGCCTTCTGCATGCCCCCTGCTAGTGATCAAGCCCGCAACCTG